>NW_026863955.1:0-22514 GCF_026571515.1 Ruditapes philippinarum | reverse complement strand
CTTCTTTGACCCTTTAACCTTTTGTACATTATTTATAATTGCAAAAAATAGGAAGTGTATATATTAAAAATAAATTTCTCTAGGTATTCTTGTTCTCAGCTCAGTTTTCCCAGCTCAGCTTTCCTGATTATCTCATAGGCAGTGAAAACACAGGAGTCAAATATACCCGCAACAGTAAATGTTCCTCCTACAATGGCACATACCTACAAATAGTAACAAAAACATACCTATAAATAGTAACAAATACATACCTATAAATAGTAACAAAAACATACCTATAAATAGTAACAAATACATATCTATAAATAGTAAAAAGACATAATAAAGTAACATAAATAAACATTTCAAGTGGCAGGCATCTGCAAGACTTAGTACAGTATAGACCTTTTAATAGTTACATTATAAAATTCAATATGGTGGTTTAATTCTATATATAGTAACATCATTTAAATTCTATAAATAGCAACATAATTTAAATTCTATAAATAGTAACATATTAAAATTTCACACAACAGTAAACATCAATAAATATAAACATGAGAACAAAAAACAGTGGGACATATCTTATTATCTAGCTAAAAAGAGCATTCTAGTATGTTTCAAGTTATTCACCTAATAAACTCAAAGGGCAGTCGCATGGATTATAAGGCACTATATGGATGGCATAAAAAGAAATGCTTAAATGTCATATGACATCATATCTGACTTCAATAAACCAAATGACATCAGGAAATTTACTTCTCCATTCAATTTAATTCAACATTTCTTTTATAAATTTTCATTTTTTATATTAGCATGACTTGTTAGAATAGAATGGAATGGCCGCGTGGATTCAAACCCCATCAGGGGCAAGACTTTGTTTCCTTGAGCAAAAACTTGACATCAGTTGCTTTGTAATGGTTGTTTCCAGGAACAAATTTGAGAGTGTTTCAATAAGCTTATAGCTTTCAACACAATCAAACTAAAACTTATTCGTATAAACACAATGTACAGTTAATCATTCAAATGCTTAGTAATTAATCAATCAAGCCTACCAGACTTTGTGATTATCTTCCTGCAAATATGAACTCAAACAGAGCATAATTCTACAACATTATAATTAAATATAATTCAGCTTTCCACCTACAGATCTTTTTTTTTCTTTCTAACATTAAATTTCAGTTGTGTTTAAGTTGCATCAACATAAGATAAGTCATATGGAAGGTTTCCATCTTTACTGGTGGAGGAAAACCTTAGGTGCCCCTAAATGAATACTTACAATCATAAACATGGACACAAGTAGAACCATCAACATTCTGTAAGATAGCTGGATAGCTTCCTCACATGAAAGAATCCAAAGTCCCTGTCAGGTTTCAAACACACAGCAATGAGAAGCAAATGGTTTAAAGTCAACAACCTTAACCATTTGGCCAAGGATGTTCCCATATACAGAAAAATACTCAAAATGATATAACTTTATCATGCACAAAGATTTTGAGTTTAGAAATATAACATCATGTTTTCAGATGGCCAAACTAGTACTTGGCACATTTTTTAAACATGGGGATATATGTAACATATGAAACAAAACCTTTTTAACTTTACTCAGTTTTTTATAATAATGCTTGGGTCTTGGAAATTTTTAAATAAAAGTTAACATTTAAATACAGTGTGCACACAAATATTAACAAGGTATCTATTAATCATGGCAAAACTTATCACAAAATTATGAATTATTGTAGAAAAGGATGCATCAAGTATCTTACTGACCCTTACTGACATCCTATGATTATCTCTGTAATGTTCTTTTCCCACAAACAATTGAGATTTTAATGTGTGGTTGTCGACTCAATATTTTGGAATATTATTAATTGGAAAATATTTTCTAATCATTAAAAACCATGTTTTATTTTTTTGCTTTGCAAATGAATTTTTCTAGTTGAAATAAACCTATCTTTTATTATGTTATGTTACTTCTTTTCAGCATTTATAAAGAAGGATTGTCGCTGGTGCAACTCAATATAATCTCATATAACAAGGGAGGCTGCTAAATAAAAATTCTGATACTAAAAGTAATAAGCCTATGTCACCAGTATACAGCCAGACCAGCCTGCGCATGTGGAAACCTGCATATTTGTGCAGTCTGACCAGGCTCTATACTGTTTGGTGACCAACTTCAAATTTTCATATTGATATCCCCACAATTGATAACAGACAGTACCTAAAATGGAAGCTGGATAAGTTCATTTTAGAAATTCAGCTGTTTTAGAGTTCAGCTGGTCAGATGTATAGTTTGCTATTATAAAATAATTCAAATTTTTCAGTGAAACTAAAGCCTAAAGAGCTGGGTAGCACATCAATAACAATGACCTGCTTTCAATTTGATATATTGTGCATTATAGATCTAACTATATTAAGACAAGAGGGCCATGATGGCCCTGAAGTCGCTCACCTGTATATAGGCCCCCAGAGCGGGGCCAGTTTAAACCCCAGGGCTATTGTTTGAACAAACTTGGTAGACACCCATTAGAAGATGTTTCATGCTAAACATCTAAAGTCTAGCTGGTCAAGTTTTTTCTTTACACATATAGTTAAAAACAATGACACACCTGGGGCAGAGCCAATTTTGACCCAAGGGCTTTTATTTGAACAATCTTTGTAGACACTTACTAGAATATAGCCCCCCCCCTGGCAGGGCCAATTTTAACCCAAGGGCTTTTATTTGAACAAACTTGGTAGACACCCATAAGAAGATGTTTCATGCTAAACATCTTAGCTCTAGCTCATTGGGTTTCTTAAAAGCAGATTTTTTAAGTTTTTACTATACACATATAGTTAATAATGACACCCCTGGGGCGGGGCCAGTTTTGACCCCAGGGCTTTTATTTGAACAAACTTTGTAAACACTTACTAGAAGATGTTTCATGCTTAATATCTAAACTCTAGCTATTTGGGTTTTTTCAAAGAAGATTTTTAAGTTTTTGCTATACACATATATAAGGAAAATCAATGACCCCCAGGGCGGGGCCAATTTTGACCCCAGGGCTTTTATTTGAACAAACTTGGTAGACACTCATTAGAAGATGTTTCATACTAAATATCTTAGCTCTAGCTCTTTGAGTTCTTTAAAAAAAGGTTTTTTAAGTTTTTACTATATGCATATAGGGAAAATCAATGACCCCCTGGGGCGGGGCCAATTTTGACCCCAGGGCTTTTATTTGAACAAACTTGATAGTCACTCATTAGAAGATGTTTCATGCTAAATATCTAAGCTCTAGCTCTTTGGGTTCTTTAAAAGAAGATTTTTTAAGTTTTTACTATATGCATAAAGGGAAAATCAATGAACCCCTGGGGCGGGGCCAATTTTGACCCAAGGGCTTTTATTTGAACAAACTTGATAAGACACTCATTAAAAGATGTTTCATGCTAAATATCTTAGCTCTAGCTCTTTGGGTTCTTTAAAAGAAGATTTTTTAAGTTTCTACTATATGCATATAGGGAAAATCAATGACCCCCTGGGGCGGGGCCAATTTTGACCCCAGGGCTTTTATTTGAACAAACTTGGTAGACACTCATTAGAAGATGTTTCACGCTAAATATCTTAGCTCAAGCTCTTTGGGTTCTTTAAAAGAAGATATTTTAAGTTTTTACTATATGCATATAGGGATAATCAATGACCCCCTGGGGCTGGGCCAATTTTGACCCCAGGGCTTTTATTTGAACAAACTTGGTAGACACTTACTAGAAGATGTTTCATGCCAAATATCTAAGCTCTAGCTCTTACGGTTTTTTAAAAGAAGATATTTTAAGTTTTTACTATATGCATATAGGGAAAATTAATGACCCCCTGGGGCGGGGCCAATTTTGACACCAGGGCTTTTATTTGAACAAACTTGGTAGACACTCACTAGAAGATGTTTCATGCCAAATATCTAAGCTCTAGCTCTTACGGTTTTTTTAAAGAAGATATTTAAAGTTTTTTCTTTCGGTTGCCATGGCAACCAGAGTTCTGCATGGAATTAAATTCTTTGAACAATTTTTAAAGGTGACCACCAAAGGAACATTCCTGTGAAGTTTGGATGAAATTGGCTTAGTGGTTTATGAGGAGATGTCATTTAAAGTAAAAGTTTACGGACGGACGCCGGACAGACGCCGGACGAAAAGCGATCACAAAAGCTCACCCTGTCACTTTGTGACAGGTGAGCTAAAAAATCACAGCACTAAATTTTGTTAGAATAACTTCAGAAATGAATTAGATAAACAAAGTACAGTACTTATTGTTACTTTAGAAAGACAAACTCTGTGAAGTTTCTTATTTGATATACAATTAAAACTAATTACTTTATCTTTATACTTTTCAACTGTTTGAATGCTAAAGCAATCTTTGCCTAAATAATACTTAAATTAGACCTTCTGCTGTAAAGTCAGGACATTTTATTATTGATAGTGACTCTGAAATTCTTTAATTTTGCTAATGCTGTAATTCATGAGATGTTACTGAAAAAACAAATTCAATGGTTAAAATGGTTAACCTTTTCTTATTCTGTTGCGCGAAGTGTTTTGTTCTGTAAACGAGTTTTGTGTGAATAAATTTAATGTATGTAACTATCCTGTATAGATGAATTGTATTTGGTTCATATTTAATCATGTGCTGAAAAAAAACACCTGAATCTCAGTGATATGAATGGCAATGACTTACACATGTCATGAGTTTAGGGCCAAGAAAAGATGTATATTATAGTCTTTACTGTTAACTGCTAATTGATATTTCTATTATATTGAAACCATTAAACAATCACATTGGAAAGCTACAATTTCATAGCATTGTAAATCCATTATACAAATTAAGTGATGAAAAGGAAAGATTTAATCAATTAACATACAAATATTGTAAGATGATGAAGTGAATGAAGATCAAAGTCTATATGGTCTTGGCTAATGTGATATGCCCTTCATCAAAAGGCCAAGGCAAGTCAGGACCACAGGCTTGGATAATTAACCAGATTTACAATAACTCTTTAATTATATGACTAAATTAAAAAATTTCATTTGTTAAAATTTCAAAGGTGTGTAAATGTTCATATGAATGAGAAATAAAATGCCTTTTTTCCTTCAAAGTTTTTTTGACAGAAAAGATGGCGTCTGAGTTTGTGCTTTACATATGGTGTTTAATCACATACCGGTGCCACTTTGCGGCTCCATAAAAATGGTATTGCACAGCTGTGCAAATATTTTGACATGACGTCATTTGTATTATACAAACGTATGTGTAAAGACGTGCTCAATGTTAGCATTACACTAAATGTAGAGGTGTGTCAATAAAAAAAAGATTTTTTTTTCACTTTGTTTTCGGTATGTGATTAACAGAATATTATATTTGTGTAAGTTCATTACTAAAGTTATTGAACTTGTTAGATAAAATAATATTATGCTCTCAAGAGCCTCACATAATATAACTTTATTAAACTTGTTCAATAAATTCAGTATTAAACTTACACACATTCAATATGCTCTATGTATTAAATAACTTAGTTTTTCATTTGAGGGCTATAAGTACCATATATCCTGTACAGCCTTAAAACCTTTTGGTTTCTATTAATAGATGGTTAAATTTAGCCCCACTCTTTATTACACGGTTTTGTAGTCCATGTCATTTTCTTTTCACCATCAAACGCAACACTGGAAAATTTTAAGTCATATTATTATACAATGTACATGATACTTAATAGTGCTGTATATTTCAGGTGTGGTATATGGGTGTATAGGTATGAAATGTGAAAAGTAAAGTTTATTCAGGATAATGCAAGTGTAATAAAAATATGATTTTTATGTAATAGAACTTTTCTAGCTCACTTTAACAGATCTAATATTTTCAGAAAATATAGAGCTATTCTGATGGATTGTATCTCAAAAGTTTACTATGTATGCAAAGTTGGGGCCACAGAGCAAGTATAAATATTATATGCAATCAACAAAAGTGATGCTTTATCCATTAGAAGGGCCCACATTCATAATTTTCTCTCATCATATTAATTCTGTAAATTGTGTTAAGAAAATGTAAACAAAGCCTTTGAATTTATTTTTCCTTTAAAGAAAATTATATGAATGTAATGTAAAAATTAACCACAATACAATCATAAGGTGTAAAATATGGAAAATCCCAGTTGTGAAAATGACTGCTTACAAATGGGAGTTTATATAGCTTATAAAGTTCAACAACGGTTGCATGTATGCGTAAGAATGTGAAAGATGACATAATAAGGTATATGTTTATACAGGTATTAGAACATGTGTGTAATAGATAATGTGTATCATAATTGTATAGTCTTTACTCAACTATATACGTTGAAAGATACCCAGTATACCTTGAGAAAAAAATGAGTATCTCAGTTGCTAAGCAACCAAACAAATTCCTGGCCCAAAACCAGAGCTTTAGCTAAAAGAAGGGATGAAAATTTGTCACTAAAGTTACTGTAAAAATCAAAGATGGGATAAAGTTAAAACAAAATAAAATGTCAAAAATAAAAACCCAGCTTTGAAAAAGGAATGTGACAAAATAATAAGAGCAAGTTTTGTGTTGTCTAAATGCAAACTGATGATAAACTACTAACAAAGATGAGAACAGCATGAAAACTGAGTTAAGCTTTAGAAAAAGCAAAGTCTATGTTACATATACAACCAGTTAAAAAAAACACCTTGCGCCAATTACTCACGGTTGTCAAGAAGTGATAAAATGGCTTTTGAGATTCCGTATATCGTACGGTGATTGGGCTCATTTCATACTTGAACCAGACTGCAGGCATTCGGTTTGGTATCATCTTTTCCTGTGATTATTTTATTTGACAAAGGGAAAATGAGAAAAAAAACATATTTTAAATAATAATTAAGACCTTGTCACTGATCAGAAAGTAATAGTAATGAGTGATTTAAGAATCAATTAAGCAGGGGAGAGCACTCTGTACCACATTTTTCATGTATATTACCCAATAATATACATGTATATTGTAAAATTCAAACACATAATCTACATCTGCTTGTAAAGATTCCAGAAATCACTCATTACTTTCCATCTGAATCACAAAGTCTTTAATAAACTGTCAATTCTTATAAAGGCACCATACTTTTTTTTTTGCCTTCAATTTATGTTCTTGTTCAACAGTTTCTCTTTTTTTTCCCTAAAATTTTGCCCCCCAAAAAAATGATTATCAAGGGCTATAAATTGTCAAAAAGTATGCTATCTTTACAAAATTTACAGTTTAATGCATGATATAATAAATAAGCTGGAGTTTGAAATTCTAAAGACTTTTCATAATTTTTCATTAAATTTATCAAAATTTTTATTTATTAAAGCATTCTCAGAATAAAAATTTAAAAGAGTGTAACACTGTTTCTAAATTTCAAACTCACAGCTTTAAAGCACATTTGCCCTATTTGACCCGTGTGCATGTTGATTTTCACGGGACAGCTCCACTTACCGTAGTGAGAAAATGATAAAAAGGTTGCCTTCTTTCTGTATACTGTACTGTAATAGGACTCATTTCATATCTGAACCAGATAGCTGGCATCATATATGGCCTCCATGACCATACTGAATTATTTCCTAATCACAATATAAAAACATTCTGATGAAACTACTTTATTATAAAATGTCATCCATAACCAGGTTGGAGTCATACTTATAAAGAAAGACCATCATTTAAAAACAAAGGCCATCATTCAAAAAACATAGACCATCATTTATAAACAAAGATATATAAAAATCTACACCTTTCATTTTTGGTGGATTTCTTTTAAATTTTTTAAAATTCTGATTACAGTATCTACTAAACATGTTTTCACACATTAATGTAAAGACCTCTATAACAACAACTGCAATCACTATATTGTTCTCCTACTAACAGTTTTGACAAGCTAGAGTCGGATCCATTAAATCACCACAACTATTACATTTTACAAAATTATAATATTGTATGTGATGTAACTTATTATCAATTGAACTTGATCCCTGATTGAAAACTTCAAAATTAAGGTGGTTTATAGAAAGAAGAAATAATTTTTTTTTATTTAAGTTATACATTTACATGTATCTCATCATACATCAACTAGTAATAGACATAAAACATTCATACAGCACTATAAGCCTGTATCTCAAACTTTTTGACAAGTCTTTAAAAGAATCTGTCTCTTCTGAAAAAAACATACTGTGTATTAAGAAAAAATATTCCTGTAACAGTAAATACTTTGAGTGGCTTTCTTTAAATGCGCTGTAGCAGAGATCATAAATTCCACTCTTCCGCTCGTAATTATGAATAGAATTTAAGAGAACTCGATGCATGACGAGTAGAAAAATGTTGCCTGCACAATGGATCTAAAAGCTACTCGTCCAGGATGAGTGACTCTGAAAATATTTTTGATGCCTGCTGTAGACTGAGAAATAATAAAGATATTTACCCTATATGAGTATGTATATTGATATGGGAATCGTTTTGAATTATCTTTGTTGACATAAACAGATGGCACTACTCTGATGATGTAATCATGTGTGGCTTGAGCTGAAACATGATAATGTAAGATTAGTTTTAATATTTACCAATCATATAACAGTACATGTTTAACAAGAGCTGTCACAGGAGACAGCGAAGCTCGACTAATAAAATACTGGACGCAGTAAGGAGGACAAAACTATGAAAGAAAAATCAATTATGTATCATAATGTATTAAGTTATAGTAAAAAAATAAATTCCAAGATCAAGGGGAATAATTCTAGAAATAGTCATGCTAGAGTTATGGACCTTGTCACACAACATTTGTGTAATGATAAGAAATATATGTTTGAAGTTTGAAGTAGATACTTTAAAAAGTAAAGAAGTTATTATATTTCTTAAAGAAAATCCTAAGTTCAAAGAGAGATAAATCTGTAAATATTGCTTCAAGAGTTATGAACATTGTCACATAAAATGTAATTGATGATAAGGAATAAGTATTTGAAGTTTGAGGTAGATACCTTTAAAAATAAAAAAGTTATAATAAAAAATAACATTTTTCTAGTAAAAAAATCTAAGTTTATGGGGAGATAATTCTTGCAATATTGGTGCTAGAGTTATGACCCTTGTCACATAAGATGTGGATGATGATAACGTAAATATATTTGAAGTATGAAGTTGATCCCTTTAGAAATAAATAAGTAACAGTAAAGAATAATATTTTTTATGGAAAATTCTAAGTTCAAAGGGAGATAAATCTGAAAATATTGGTGCTAGAGTTATGAACCTTGTCACATAAGATGGGGATGATAATAACGTAAATATATTTGAAGTATGAGGTTGATCCCTTAAGAAATAAAGAAGTAACAGTAAGAAATAGCATTTTTTGAGGAAAATTCTAAGTTCAAGGGGAGATAAATCTGAAAATATTGGTGCTAGAGTTATGAACCTTGTCCCATAAGATGAGAATGTTGATAAGGTACATATATTTGAAGTATGAGGTTGATCCCTTAAGAAATAAATAAGTAACAGTAAAAAATAGTATTTTTTAAGGAAAATTCTAAGTTCAAGGGGAGATAAATCTGAAAATATTGGTGCTAGAGTTATGAACCTTGTCACATAAGATGTGGTTGATGATAAGGAACATATATTTGAAGTTTGAAGTTGATACCTTAAGAAATGACAAAGTTATAGTGAAAAATATTTTACTGCACCAAAACTTTAATCTAAAATCTGGACGCGGACGCCGACGCCGGGGCGAGTAGGACAGCTCTCCATATACTTCGTATAGTCGAGCTAAAGACATATAGATTTTAACGGGATTATACACAATGAAAACTTATGAATCTGATTCAAATAACTATAGTTTGTGTCCAAGCAGTAATCAATGCTGGTGTAGACTCCTGGCATACAGAATAGTCTTTTACTTCAAATATGGAAACAAAGATTATAAATGAAGGGCAGCATTCAATGAATGCATTCCCAAACAAAAGTCTGGACTGACAGCAAGGAGCTCAGCATGACAGCCTTGTTTTAAATAAAGTTAAAAAGCTAAGTGGCTTGATAAAATCTCTTTCTAGTTTCCTTCACTGTACTCAAGCATTGGTAAGGCAGAAACAAGAAATAACATTTTTTTCTTTGTATTTTAAGGAATATCATTAATTTAAGTGTTTTCTCACTTACCATTTCCATTTGTTTTATCTAAACTTTCCATGGGGTTAAAAGAACCTCTCACATTCTGTAAACATAAATCATTAAAAATTATTCACAGTAGTTAACCATGTAAGTTTTTTGTAATGGCTGAGTATTTAAAAAATAGATATATATTAAGCTTAAGCTCTGGAATTTGAATCTCACAATATTCCAGCTTTCTAATACAATTTATTATGTCATTTAAAACAAATCAAACTTCTACTCCTGAAAATATTTGCCAACTTGTGTTTTTTTTCATAAATCAAGAAAAGTCAATTCATTTCTTAAGATAAAATAACTTGGAAAGCTGCATTTCTTAATAACAATGAACTATTATTTGGATAACACACTTTTTGTGACAATTTTGATATTCAAGAGGTTCTTGAATAGTGGAAACTAGAAATGTGTCCATAGGACACGGGTGCCCCCACCGCGCCACTGTTCTGTCAATCTTTTTACTAAGTCAAGGGAAATAACTCTACAAATACTGGATAAATCCACAAGCAAAACCCCAGGTGCAAATCTAAAATATGCTGAGCAACCTGCCTATAAGGTTTAATGACTATGTCAAATCCTTTTTGAGAAACTTGCGACACAAGTTGAAAATTGCAAAAATTTTCTAAGTGAAGGGCAATAACTCTAAAAATACTAAATAAATCCAGACGAAAATACCTGGTGCACAACTACACATGCTAATCAATATTCCTGTAAAGTTACATGATTCTAGGTCAAATACTTTTTTAGTTACCTGCGACACATGTTGAAAATTGCAAAATTTTACTAACTCAAGGGCAATAACTCTGAAAATACTAAAAATATCCAGACGAAAATACCAAGGTGCACAACTACACATACTGATCAACATTCCTGTAAAGTTTCATGACTCTAGGTCAAATACTTTTTGAGTTACATGCGACACAAGTTGAAAATTGCAAAATTTTACTAAGTCAAGGGCAATAACTCTGAAAATACTTAAAATATCCAGATGAAAATACCCAGGTGCACAACTACACATGCTGATCAACATTCCTGTAAAGTTTCATGACTAGGTCAAATACTTTTTGAGTTACATGCGACACAAGTTGAAAATTGCAAAATTTTACTAAGTCAAGGGCAATAACTCTGAAAATACTTAAAATATCCAGACGAAAATACCCAGGTGCACAACTACACATGCTGATCAACATTCCTGTAAAGTTTCATGACTCTAGGTCAAATACTTTTTGAGTTACATGCGACACAAGTTGAAAATTGCAAAATTTAACTAAGTCAAGGGCAATAACTCTGAAAATGCTAAAAATATCCAGACGAAAATACCCAGGTGCACAACTACACATGCTGATCAACATTCCTGTAAAGTTTCATGACTCTAGGTCAAATACTTTTTGAGTTACGTGCGACACAAAAGTGAACGGACGGACGGACGGACGGACGGACAAGGGTAAATCTAAATGCCCGCCACTAACGTGGGGGCACAAACAAGGGTAAATCTAAATGCCCGCCACTAACGTGGGGGCACAAAAATTAAGTCACCACAAATTTAACTTATTTTACAGTAATCAAAAATTAAGAATTATTTTATAAACCTACTTTTCCTTCCTCTAAGTCCATACCGAACCTGAGTTTATGAACAACATGTCTCATGTCACCTTGAGCTGGCTGGTTCTTTGCTGCATGTGTTGAAACATGAAAATTACCTGGAACCTAAAGAAGAAAAATTACTTAAAAGTTTTTTCTCATATAAAGTTACTTGGAACATAAACAAGAACTGTCGGAGGACAGTAACGCTCGACTATTCGAAAATTTGTCACAAGGGTGTTTCATTGAGTATAATAATGCTTA
Source organism: Ruditapes philippinarum (assembly GCF_026571515.1). Lineage (NCBI taxonomy): Eukaryota > Metazoa > Mollusca > Bivalvia > Venerida > Veneridae > Ruditapes > Ruditapes philippinarum. The sequence goes on along the minus strand of NW_026863955.1, from coordinate 10,518 downwards.
CCTATATGGATACATTAAATTGTACGAAAAGGTACAAACCCTTCAAGTTTCAATACAATCACAGAGAACAAGTCTGTGAAGTTTCAATCAATTCCCTTCAGTAGTTATGGAGATACAAGCTTACACACAAAAACTTAACCACGAATTTATGAATCGAAAAAGGGGAATAATTATGCGAATATCAGAGTTATGGCACTTGTGCCAATCATCTTAAATAATCACAGAGACCAAGCGTGTGAAGTTTCAATCCATTCCCTTCAGTAGTTATGGAGATACCAGCTTACACGTAAAAACTTAACCAAGAATTTCTAAGATAAAAAAGTGGCATAATTATGCAAAAAAGCAAATCAGAGTTATGGGACTTGTGCCAATCATCTTAGATAATCACAGAGACCAAGTGTGTGAAGTTCCAATCCATTCCCTTCAGTAGTTATGGAGATACCAGCTTACACGCAAAAACTTAACCAAGAATTTCTAAGTCGAACAAGGGGCATAATTATGTAAAAAAGCAAATCAGAGTTATGGGACTTGTGCCAATCATCTAAGATAATCACAGAGAACAAGTGTGTGAAGTTTCAATCCATTCCCTTCAGTAGTTATGGAGATACCAGCTTACATACAAAAACTTAACCAAGAATTTCTAAGTCGAAAAAGGGGCATTTTTAGGGTTGGACACCGGTTCCCGGTATCGGTCCTATACCGAATAGTAACTTCGTAAATTACCGGTATATACCGTTTCGTAAAATACCGGTACTGGATTTGATACTTTTGTAATTTTGTAAAAAAAATAATTTAATAGTCAATATGTCAAAAAATAAGAAGATTTTTAAATGAAAACAGCCTACAAACACGTAAAACAAACTATGAACTACTATTATCATGCGGCGAGTACGGCTTTCGCGGCAAAGTTGAAGTTTGTGACGCGGCGATATTTTTGTAAAAGTCTTGTGCCGCTTATGTTCAAGATAATAATATTTTTTACTCGGCAGGAAAAAATGATTATTTAAACTGATTTTAGTAAAAGTTTGTAAGTTTTAAATGTCAAAGAAACAACGAGAAAACAAATCAAATACTTGAGTAATCATCGGCACATCGCACACAGTCCTTCCAAACACATCGCACACAGCTTTTGCCGTAATGACAATTAAATCCAACATATGACAATTGTTTGTTCAAACAATGCTTTTAAAAATAATTAAATCCTGTTTTCAGTTTAAGTTTCCAAACACTCATAATGAATAAATATTTAATGATTCCAGGTTCTTTTCTTCCATTACCACATGTACAAATCTACACGTGAATTACGATTTGAACATAAATGTGGCCGAACTATTCCAACAAAATATGCCTCCTTTTGTTGTTTGTGTAACACTGAACTGTTATTAAACATGTATACATTTTTTTAACAAAAGAATGCTGACAGAACTTCAGTCAAAAAGTGTGAATGTCGGCCGCTCTTTGATGGTGATAGAGTAACAACATCAAAGGGAGGCATATTCTTTTGAATAGCCTATGATGCACCTGTCAAAGGTCAACTTGTGTGTATTACACATTTAGATCACTGAAACATATTTCATATAGTGTTTTGTAGGATTTTTTGCAAATGTTGGCTAGTATTTTTGCGTATTTGAGCAGAATGGAATTATGAAATTTGGTGAGGACAATACCCTTTTTTTCTGTAGCAAGATGTTCACTGTGCATGCTATTGAAAAATAAAAGATGTATAAAATTGAAAAGTAAATTCAATATTAATAAATACCAAATTCTTATTATTTGTAAAGCATAGGTATTTGCTTTATGACTTCTACAAGGACTAATATTAGGTTATTATGAAAATGTAAACAAGTCATTTTGGAAACAGTCTATGCATATACATGTTTTTCCAAATTTCTAAGTTAATTACTGGTGGAAAATATGTTTGTGCTGTTGTAGTAAAACAGACTGAAAACAAGTGACTTTGTAAAAACATCTAATGAAATTTCTTTCATGTAATTCCAAATTGCAAAGTAAGCCAACCAATCCAGTGATTTCATTTATTACAGTAAACAATAATGTGATTTAAAAAAGAATATCAGCATCAGAATAAAATTTCTACACAGTAATAATAATAGCTGTAAGAAAATAATAGATAACCAACTATCTTAAATTCTTTCAGATGTAGAGATATCAAGATTAAAACAATAATTTGTAGACTTCTCAGCTGCAGACCGCTGTCCTGCATAAGATATTTTTCTGTGTTTAAATTATGTCATGTTCTTTTGATGAAAAAGTAAAAGTATTTTACAATTAACATGTGTAAATGTTGTAAAAAAGAGTAAACACAAAACAACAAAACATGGAACTTGAGAAAAGTATACTTTACAGCATGAAATTTCAGAAAGACCAGTAATGTAACATATTTATTTTCTAGCACTATATGTTGTATCTCTTCAGTTCTTATACTTGCAGCAAAGGGTTTGATGTGGTATTGTAAAAGTATCAGTATCAGTATCGATAAAATACCCGTATCGTTTCGTCAGTACCGGTATCGGTATCGGACCGTTTCGTGAAGAACGATATCCAACCCTAGGCATTTTTATGTAAAAAAGCAAATCAGAGTTATGGGACTTGAGCAAATCATCTAAGATAATCACAGAGAACAAGTGTGTGAAGTTTCAATCCATTCCCTTCAGTAGTTATCGAGATACCAGCTTACATACAAAAACTTAACCACAAATTTCTAAGTCGAAAAAGGGGCATAATTATGTAAAAAAGCAAATCAGAGTTATGGGACTTGTGCCAATCATCTTAGATAATCACAGAGAACAAGTGTGTGAAGTTTCAATCCATTCCCTTCAGTAGTTATGGAGATACCAGCTTACATACAAAAACTTAACCAAGAATTTCTAAGTCGAAAAAGGGGCATAATTATGTAAAAAAGCAAATAAGAGTTATGGGACTTGTGCCAATCATCTTAGATAATCACAGAGAACAAGTGTGTGGAGTTTCAATCCATTCCCTTCAGTAGTTATGGAGATACCAGCTTACATACAAAAACTTAACCAAGAATTTCTAAGTCGAAAAAGGGCCATAATTATGTAAAAAAGCAAATCAGAGTTATGGGACTTGTGCCAATCATCTTAGATAATCACAGAGAACAAGTGTGTGAAGTTTCAATCCATTCCCTTCAGTAGTTATGGAGATACCAGCTTACATACAAAAACTTAACCACAGGGACGCCGACGCCGACAAATGGGTGACTGCATTAGCTCGATTATTCTACGAATAGTCGAGCTAAAAAACAAAATTACAGACATACAAATACCGGAACATTTAAACTAAAATAAAACAAGAGGGCCATGATGGCCCTGAGGTCGCTCACCTGTATATAGGCCCCCCCCAACCCCCACCCACCCACCCCCCCCCCCCAACGTTGCAGGGCCAATTTTACCCAAGGGCTTTTATTTGAACAAACTTGGTAGACACCCATAAGAAGATGTTTCATGCTAAACATCTAAGCTCTAGCTCATTGGGCTTTTTAAAAGAAGATTTTTTTTAAGTTTTTACTATACACATATAGTTAAAAACAATGACATCCCTAGGGCCAGGCCAGTTTTGACCCCAGGGCTTTTATTTGAACAAACTTTGTAGACACTTACTAGAAGATGTTTCTTGCTTAATATCTAAACTCTAGCTATTTGGGTTTTTTCAAAGAAGATTTTAAGTTTTTGCTATACACATATAAAGAAAATCAATGACCCCCGGGGCGGGGCCAATTTTGACCCCAGGTCTTTTATTTGAACAAACTTTGTAGACACTAACTAAAAGATGTTTCATGCTTAATATCTTAACTATATCTATTTGGGTTTTTTCAAAGAAGATTTTTTAAGTTTTTGCTATACACATATAAGGAAAATCAATGACCCCCGGGCGGTGCCAATTTTGACCCCAGGGCTTTTATTTGAACAAACTTGGTAGACACCTATTAGAACATGTTTGATGCTAAATATTTTAGCCATTGCTCTTTGAGGTCTTTAAAAGAAGATTTTTTAAGTTTTTACTATATGCATATAGGGAAAATCAATGACCCCCCGGGGCGGGGCCAATTTTGACCAAAAGGCTTTTATTTGAACAAACTTGGTAGACACTTATTAGAACATGTTTGATGCTAAATATCTTAGCTCTAGCTCTTTGGGTTCTATAAAAGAAGATTTTTTAAGTTTTTACTATATGCATATAGGGAAAATCAATGACCCCCCGGGGCAGGGCCAATTTTGACCCAAGGGCTTTTATTTGAACAAACTTGGTAGACACTTATTAGAACATGTTTCATGCTAAATATCTTAGCTCTAACTCTTTTGGTTCTTTAAAAGAAGATATTTAAAGTTTTTTCTTTCGGTTGCCATGGCAACCAGAGTTCTGCATGGAATTAAATTCTTTGAACAATTTTTAAAGGTAAAAATAATTATACAATGCTTTTTTAACAAAGTTTTCCAAGTCTCGTTATACAGTAAAACCTGGGAAAAAAGTCATCAAAGGGAGAAACTAAACATGAGATAATTTAGCAAAAATACTACTCAGTAGTATCTGGCTTTAGAAATGCATTCCAAATTTTGTAGTAAACAAATATTTCAAGTTTAAATCAAATATCTTTGATAGTTTTTGACCTTAATGTTTTATCTTAAAATCAGTGCGACAGGCAGAACTTACCAAGATGTATTAACATATGAAGTTTCAATGTTATAATTTTATTAGTATTGCAGTTCATGACTTTAACGAAAGCCATAAAGATAAACCAACGCCAATGCCTTCAAGTGGGTTATGACTTTTTTCTTCAAATTCTTTGTCAGAATTATACACAAATTTACATATCATCTGCTTTCTTATTAATGTTATATGTAGGGCTGTCATTGAAAATCGCAATATCAATATATCATTGATATTCAACAATCTCTGGAATATCAATTTACAATAGTGATACAATTCAAAACCTGTTTCTTCATGTCTAGTGATAATATCACTCTACTTTGTGTAAAGGGAAAAAGTCACTTTTTTTCAACACTGGATTTAATTTTCAGAGCTCTCTATGATATAATAACAGGTAAACATACTTTCCATTGGTGTTCTGTGTTTGTGATGTATAAATCATACTTGCATATACCGTGATAACAGTTTAATGTACAAGCTATTGAATTTGATATATCAATATATCGTTGATATTCAGCTTTTGATATATGAATACTATTACAAAATTTTTCATCAATGACAGCCCAAGTTATATGAGCCATGTCACGACAAAACCAACATAGTGCGTTTGCGACCAGCATGGATCCAGGCCAGCCTGCGCATCCGCGCAGTCTGATCAGGATCCATGCTGTTTGCTATCGGTTTCTCTACTTGTTATAGAGTTCGTAAGCGAACAGCATGAGCCCTGATCAGACTGCGCGGATGCGCATGCTGGTCTGGATCCATGCTGCTCGCAAATGCACCATGTTGGTTTTGTCGTGACGAGGCTCATATGTGTTTTCCCACAAACCTTGTTTATTAAGAAATGTGTTTCCATTCTACAGCCATTATCTTCATTCTGTGGGATTTTTTCTGTGTTGTCCTGGAAACCAACTTCATGTCTTCCCATATCATCCTGAATGTCCAATCCTACAACTAGATAATTAAAGAAAATTTATAATGAATATTCATCAATTTTACTTAAAATTTTCTGTACAGTTTAAGAATATGAAAATTATGATATATGTGTTCTCAGACGTATTTTTTCTCTCTAAATTTAACTTGTAAGCATTATTTAAAAAAGTCTATCAGTTTGTTTTACTCCTTTGAAATTGTGTTCAAACTGTACAATTTACTTCCCCACCCTGCCCTCATGCTACATTGGTACACAGACAGACTTTTATGGTCACTAACAAGGACGTACGTATTAAAGAGTACTTTTGATAAAATATCAGTAACTTCTAGTGATGCAGTTATGATTAATTTAACATCTAATAAGGAACTCATGTGAGGGATTCTTTTTTCTCATGCATTTTTAAAACAATCACTCTTTCAATTAAAGTATTATCAATATGGTAGAATTGTTACTAACACAAATAGTAACTTGTATTGTGCACATTAAAAGAGCCTAACATAACTAATACCTTCAACCTGCTGGCTTTATGTAATGGATTTTCATTCAAAGTTTAAAGGCCCATTATGCCCAAAAATGCTTTTTATTCTTATTTTGAAAAAGCTTTTTATTTTTAGTGTTTTATAATAGTTTGCAAAAAGATACTTTTTGGATGAATACCTGAACCTTCTTTTGCTTACATTGCTTGTTGGCTAAAAGTACATAATAATTTATAGAGATTTTGAATTTTGTGTAGAAGTCAAAACACTTCTTTGTCTACATTTTGCCACTTTTTTTAACAAATAACTTCACATTCAGTGCTTCTTTCTACAAGTAATAAGCATCTTACTCATTTTTGCAATTCTAAACAGTGAAAATATATTTGTTTCTGAGGCTTTTTGTGTCTTTAAGGGATTTTAATAACTGATGTATCAACAGTTAGAGTATGGTAAGACGGCAGGTGGATGTGCAAGCTGGTCTGGATCTATACTGGTGGCAAAGGTTTAGTCATTACTTTAGTTCCAGCAGATTAAACTCTTGTGATAAATACAAATAATGGTATCATCTGTATATTGTAACTTAATTGTAATGTAAGAGTAATCTCCTTATGAACAGCTGTTTCACAAATGACCTAGATAAGATGTATGTACAACAAAGTCACAGGGCCAATGTAGACAGATTATTGTAGGCTAAACTTTGACATGCCTGAAAACTTTACAAGGTCTATTAATTTTGGGTAATTAAAATACATTGCTAGTTTCTACAGAAGCGTCCTTGTGCCAATTTAACATGTTCTATAAAAAACTCCTATGAAGGAGATAGAAAAGCCTAATTAGGAGTTTATAACTCCTACATAGGACTTTTTAACTCCTACATAGGACTTTTAAACTCCTACGTAGGACTTTTAAACTCCTATGTAGGACTTTTTAACTCCTACGTAGGACTTTTTAACTCCTACATAGGACTTTGTAAGTCCTACATAGGACTTTGTAACTACTACGTAGGAGATAAAAAACGTAGGAATTACCTTTTTTTTAAAAGAACATCAGAAGGCTTCCGTAAGTTTCCTGTTATCTAATTAATTGTTTTTTCAAGTTTAGATTACAGTCAAAAATAATTTCACAGAGATTATGTTATGACTGACAAGTATGGATCTATCATTTGTTATACGTCCACTTAAATTGACAAAATAAATTCATTTTTTCCATTCCCTGAGGTGTGTAATACTTACATTCACATTTTGTGTTCATCAAAGTTATGTTTAAGAATACAGGAATTTTCTCAGAGTATTTCACTGGGTCGTCAACTATCAGCTCACTTACTCTGAAATAAAACAAACAAAGTTAGTGTAGGATTGCCTACATCATTACATATAATATATTTAAAACCTTACTATTATCAAGATCATCAGAAAAAAACTAAACTAAGCTTTACCTAAAACCATTACCGGTAAACGTATTAACTAAAAAGCATGTTAAGTGATGGTTTTTGAACTAGTGGTTTTAAAGCTTCCCAACAACACTAATAAATCTGTTTATTTTGGTTTAAAAACACAATACCTTGTAATGTAACTTTTCAAACATCAGGCAATTTGTTTTTAATAAAAAATGAAGTTTCATAGATAAAATGAGAAGTAAGTAATTCATAGAAAGTATTTTACACACTGGACAACATTGTATATCACCTGAATGAAACTGTCTACTATTATGCACATGTGTATCTTATAATATCCATTGTTGGATCTGTATGGCATTTTGGTGAGCCTCATTCATTTATTCTTCTATACCTTTAACTCATATAGACAATTATGCCAGATTCTATTAAAAACCAATCCGGTTTTAACAACGGTCATAGGCCCAGTCTAACAAATATCTGTCCCATTCTATTAAAATGATTGCAGCAAAGACGTCGCAGATAAACTGACAAAATCACAGACAGATCGACACATGGATAATGCAATTTCAAAAACCTACTTTTTGAAATTTTTTTAGCAGTGGCAGATAATAACTTACACTTCATGTTGAAGAAATCCAGCAAGCTCTGACAGGAATAGGTAGAGCATAAACAGTACACTGCATATAGATATACATGCTCCAGTCAATGTAGGCTGTGTTAAATCTTTAGGTACCTTACGGTATATGTCAAACCTGAAATACATAAAAGCTGAGGTTAACAAGAGCTGTAAGTATGACAGAACGCTCTCTTTTTTCTCAGTGCTAGATTGTAAAACAAAAGTCTGGATAATGTGAAATTTTCTGAGTTGAAAATGGGGCTATAATTCTGTCAAATCAAGGTAAGACTGTAAAGGGCCTTAGATCATGGTCATCTATCATGCCCTCAAATTCCGTAATGTCCCCATGAAAGTATTTTGAAGTAGAATATAAAAGCAGTGTATTCTTCTGACATGTTTTAACATGATAAAGGCGGCATTAAACAAGTTTGCAGTAAGTCACACAATAAAGACTATCTTAACAGGATATAAAAATGCGTATATAACATCAACATCATCTGTTGCTGAAGCACTTGCAAAATAACAGTTAGGCCACATTGCAAGGCCTGACAAAATATTTGATGCTGACTTCTTTAAATCTACTCAGAACTTTAGATGAAACACTTCAAATGGCATAGTATTTTAGGTAAACAGGGTGTCCGTTTGATCCTTGAAATGACTCTCTGACCCTTCAAATTTCCTTAAGGCCTGATTTGACCATCATAATTTTAACTGGAAGGTCAAATTTTGATAAAATCATGGGGATTTGGATTTGAAGTTGGCAAAACTTAGTTCATACTGATCAAAATGACCCTCAATATTCCATGGCTAGTGGAACCTCTGTAATAAATTATATGTGTATTACATGTTTTCTAATTCTGAAAGTGAAAATTCATCATTTCAAAGAAACAAAATTTCAAATCTACAGTAAACAAAAGAGGTGATCCGAGCACTAGGTCACTGTGCCAGTGTGGGTGGAGCTTTGGCTTGCCCAGCTTTAGACTACATGTGTATATTTAAAAAGAAATAAGAAAAAAAAACAACTAAAGAATATATAGAATTCTATACCTATCAATGAAATTTTCAGTATCAGTTTTAGTTGGGTGCCGCCATTTTCAATGTAACTCAGTTGTAATAGGTGGGGTATTCCAGTGATGGAACAAGTGCTGATTTTCAGATTAATAGCGCTTTCGAAGAGCTGACCCGAAGAGCCTGCTCGCAAAGCAAGCTTTATGGTAACGCGAGTACCTGATAGATAGTGATGGTTTTGAAAACTTTCATCGGAAGTACTGAATTGACACATCGCAATTTTTCTAATTACAAGATAACAATAAAAGCCGAGGTATTCTGACTGAAAACATCAGTGTAGATTGGTGTCCTTCGCACTTTTATAGGAATCATAATAGGACAGGGAACCAGAATAAACAGAAGCAGTGTATAAAATAACAAATGACAGTTTTAAAAACGGAAAATGTGAAATAAAAATGACGATTATTTTATACTATTTCACAGTAAAAGTAAATCGAGCTCGCTTTGAGGCTTTGCCGTTTTCATATTAATGCAATACATCATAATACAATAATCAAACGGAAGCGTCCATGCATGAACGTAGGACACCTTTAAAACAGAAAAAATGAACAATTTTTTTAACCGACTTCACGTTCATAGGCTTTGCCTAATTTCATATTATTTTTATCTGTTAATTATCTAGCCACATGATTTTCTACAAAAAAAGCTACATGATGACACAGACACTTGGAGTATGGACCCCGCCCTACTCCGCCCCTGAATATTAAAAACTAAAAGTATTGTTTATTACAAGAATTAGTTTTAAATTTGTGCTTATATTAGTATGAGACGGTTAAGTGTCTAACACGTGAACAAGTTTGAATATAATTTCTTAACGTTTTAAAAAAGTCAATTTTTTACCAACGCTTCAATTTCCTGAAGAGACCAAGCTTCGAAATGTAAACACAACTGACCTACATATATTTCAGGTATTTATGTTATCGCATGCCATTTATTCTGGTATAAATCAGTCGATGCATATATTCCTTTAATAAATAAATGCATGTTATAATCAGATTGTAACTTTCTTCCAAGCTTTGCACATTCAATTATATTTTCCTAACCGTGTCACATGCTTCTTTACGAATTCATGACGACTTGAATGTTTCCCGTAAATTACAGCGGGAAAATCGCTGGGAAAAAGAAATTCAATCGCAATTACTCGGCCCTTTCGGTCAGTCTTCTTGATTTGATTTCTTTACTGATTAGGGGAAGTAACCGCTGCGGGGTTTTGGTTCTCGGCATGGAAATGAAAGCACAAAACAGTGCCAAAACTCATTCCAGTCGCCTCACATCAAAGGAAACCGTATGTTGTTATCTTTATGAAATTATGGTATTTTAGGGACTTTTTTAAAAGCGGTTA
>NW_026863954.1:0-36935 GCF_026571515.1 Ruditapes philippinarum | reverse complement strand
CGTTTTTGGACTTTCCCATGTACCGTTAAGACCAAATTTTATCATCCTAGGACAGCTTGAATTTGGTTTCCTTTCATTTTCTGTTTACATCAAATATTGACATATAGGGTTCGTAAAAAGCATAAAATTATTGTTTTGATAGTTTTAGTTCCACTGGAATTCATCCACACAATGCTATATGAGACCATTTTAATTTATTTATACACACATTTAACAGGTTTTAAAAGTATAAGACAACACAGCCGTAATAAGGGTGATTTAAACTGATTTTGAACAATGGGAGAAAAAAGTATATTACAAATATATAAGCCAGAATTGTTAAAAAATGAATTTTCAATCAGCATAAAATAGATAATATTATTCAATCTGTTAACTGACAATTTAAAATAAAACCTCATAAGTTTTAGTACGTGAGTTTAACTTTAAGTTGTGAACATAGCGTTATAAAAGAGACAATGAAAGTAACATGACGCACTATTCATAGGAAAAATCATACTAAAAAATGTGCTTTGACCTCGGAAACCAATCTTCATAATCTTAACCCTCTCAACACTATCTACTCTCGATTTACGTGTCTATATCTACTTTTATTCTTCTATATTGTATAAAAATACAAAATGTAATTTATTAAAGTACTTTCAACGACCCAATTCATAGAACGATTAATGTTAACAAAACGTTATGCGTGTTCGACTACGTTATCATCAACAAAACGGGCATGGAATTAACTAAAATCAGGCAAGTATAACATAAACATACGTTTCTGCTAAAAAAAAAAAATATACAGTCTTTCTCCCCCCCCTCCATTTTTAAATATGTTTAACATTTTTCATGACATTGTTAAGATTACAACAACTCAGTGAGAGGCTAAATATACATTAGGTGCTATCAAACCAAGTCCCGCACTGTATAACTACATGTATGCATGAAGGTCAACATTGAAACACGAAGCGGTAGTCCTGGTATTGTTTATCCAAAATAGGTGAAATTTATGATTCATATAAAAAAATATGAAAACGAGCATTTTTTAATAAGGTACATGTTACCTGTTTTAACCAATTAATACTACGATTAAGTTTGTTGATAATTTCATTCCGGTATAATGAACTATTTTAACTCGCGCATGTAACATCGTCAAAACCAATGCGCAATATTTGTTCACATTTAAGATTACAAAACATTATAACTACAAATAAACAAAATTAAATAATATCTATGAAAGTAAATTTACCCTGAAGCTGAAGCATGGTGAATCAAAGATTATGAACTTGTGCTACCACCGAGATGTTTTATTTGTACTCCGATGTACACGTTCAGCATTAAAAAATGATTCGCGCAGTAATTTTCACAAAAATTCCTACTTTCGGTTTAGGCTTCTGGGAAATGATCTATTTTTAGCTGTTATAACTTGCACATGTTATACATTTAGCGTTTAATGGACTTAAAGAGGGTTTAGCAGACGATTTTGAGCTATAATATTTAAGAATGAGTCGGGCAGCTCTTCCGGGCAGTCGGGGAAGGAAAAGGACAGGTCTATTGCGCGTGACCGAAGTTCTAAATGGTTCGAGGGAACCGAAAGTTGATCAGGTATTTGAAAGCACAGACGGACCGACAATTGATGGGGAGAGTTTTAGCGCTGATGAAGAAAATCCAGAGTGAGTAAATTTGTAACGTTATTTATTTTGCATTGTTATTCATTTTAGATTTAACGTTTTTTCCACTTCAAGAAACATTTGTGATGTAAGGGGAGTAACTTAAATCTCATTACCTTAATTTGTTACTGCATTTACCTCCCCTGAAAAAAAATGTTGTTTTTTAATAGATCTCAGACTGAATTTATATAATATACAGTTTTGATACCTTCATTTTGGTTTGTTTATTAAGTGTAATTTTAACATTTAATATTTGAGTTACGTCAGTCATTATATAAATAGCAAAGGTAAGTAAGACGACAGAATGCAAATTATTTATGTACATCATCTCGAGCGTTGAATTTCTTAAATATGTTGCGTTCTTCAGAAAAAAATACAGTATTGGACGTGATTTTTTTATGTAAATCATACTGAAATAAGCCCTAAAAAATATGAAAAAAGGAGTGAAACTTAGCCGTTTACGTGCCTGTCTGAGTCATTTAGTTATCATCCGTTTGTGATTAATATATTTATTAAAATGACCAAAATGTTTGGGTGTATCTATTTTTCCAAATGGGTTAAAACCATAACGACCCGTGTTAATGTATGAAGAAACGTTGGACGAGTTCAGAATTATGCCAATGTATGGTCATCATAATTAAGCGCGGTAACTCCATTCAATTTACACAGTGGCATTTCGTTCCAAACTCTTAATTATTAACTTAAGTGTTCGACAGACTAAAAAGTGACAAAATTAACCTGTCTATACATGCACAATTACGAAGGAAAACCCAATCGAAGTGTTTTCATTGGTCGGCAAATGGTGTCGAATACTTAATAGTTACTTGATTCACCTTCTCGGCAGTTACAATTTTATTATCAGTTAATGTATCACTATTAAAGTATGGATTTATATGAACTCACTACAGTATTGTAACAGTAACTGTAACTAGACTCTTGTAGAAATCATCATCACAAAGTAGGAAAATATCGCCTTTTTCTTACATTTTTCATTCATTATCGTAAATACGTCGGCACTAAGATATGATTTAAACGTTGTGTAGGTCATTTCGTTGGGTTAGCACCTAATCATTCAAGCGTCTTGTCTGGTATATACTGAAATACGGTTTTTTGTGAGGTACTCCAGTCAAGCGCGTTGCAAGGTCAGTAACTCGTACCCCACCTTCTGACCTTTTAACAATCCGAAAAATATTTATATGAATAAAATAATTCAAAACATAATATAATAAATATTTCATATTGATACGTCACATTTACTCAGGCCATGTTCTTTTATGTTTACAATAAATGTAAATAAATGTTAAAATTTACATTATATACCAAAAATATTTTAGGCACGCTGAGTATATAAAACAGATAAGGCATGTAACTCTGTAGACCGGAACAACATGACAAAATCACGGTTGTCTTGTTCAACAATCTTCTGATCATGAGTTAGTGTATGTTGGTCGATTTTCAAGAGAATGGATTACTCCTAGTCCTTAGGGAAATAGCACTGTATATCTAAGGATGTCACTAGGGCTGGACGGAGAAGATTTCTTTTAAGAGTTCACAACAATTGCTTACATTTGCAACAACAATAATTGATAATACAGGAGTGATGATTATCGTAGCTATACGAGTTCATATTTTCACGGGGCAACGAAGGGAGCGTTTGGTACTTTGTAATAATATAAATTATGTTTTTTTACGGATAACAAGTCGACTTGATATTTGTTATTGATATGCTATATTTTAATAATGTTAAAGGTTCCTGGTGGGGGTACTAATTACTGACCTGGCTGTACGCCGTGCGCTTGTAATTCTTACCAACATGATTATTTGGACCATTATATAGCCGATATTGAGCCGTGGACCCGCGAGAAAAAAACCATGAGTATATCTGTCCCTACACATGATGGAAACATTTTACGATAAGATTGGTTGTGCCAAAGCTAGTTTTTGTGTTACCGTTTGCTGGTTTAATCTTCAAACAATGTTTCTAAAAGATCCCAATACATTATTGAGTACTGTACGGAATTCTATTGGACAAGTTCACATCTGTTAAAACTATATTGGACGAGGCGTCAACTGAGTTTTATTTAGCTTTAGAGCTGTCCACAAGTCCAATAGATTGTATTATTCTGGGTAATGTATAATGACCTCTTTATTCTTGAACGCCATCTTATTTTTTTTCATCATTCTAACAGAACATTGCCACTTTTAGAGTCTAAAATGAAAACAAAGCTAGATTGAGTATGATATGTATTTGATGTAGATTTTATAGACTTTCGAAATGGAAACAAGCTGAATGATAAGTTTGTGCAAACGCTTAAAGTTCTTTGGTTTTCTGTTATATTAAGATTAAACAAGAAACATGGCAATGCCATGAAACCAGGTTTTCAATTATCACCATTGTAGATAAATATGTTGTATTTGAAATACAAATACAAGCAACAAACAATGTAACTATGTGCAATGTAAAACATGAATAATGTAGGAGGAATTGCCACTGAAGAAGTGTTCACTATAATATTATGTATAAGGAAAAAAACAAAGGGCCATAATTAGGTCAAAAACTATCCAATCACAAAACCCCGACAATATGTGCCAGGGTGCTTGATGACAAAGCTTCTGTGAAAGTTTGAACAAAATCCGTTGAGAAATGTAGGACGAGTTCAGCACAGAAGAATTTGTTCACTATAATTATATTGATAATTCTGTATAATGAAAAACAAGTTACACAGTAGACATGAAATAATATATCATATCTTTTTTAAATTACCTCCAAAGATGATATGACCTTTGACTGCCAAATCAAGTTAAAATCATGTAAACAGGATTTTCAATGTTAATGTCACTGTGACCTTGACCTTGGAGCCAGCCATGCGGAACATGCGTTCTGCACGTCATCTTGATATGGTAAACATTTGTCTGAAGTTTCATCAAAATTCTTCAAAGGGTTGAAGAGTTACAGAGCGGACAGGATTTTCAATGTTAATGTCACTGTGACCTTGACCTTGGAGCCAGCCATGCGGAACATGCGTTCTGCACGTCATCTTGATGTGGTAAACATTTGTCTGAAGTTTCATCAAAATTCTTCAAAGGGTTGAAGAGTTACAGAGCGGACAGGATTTTCAATGTTAATGTCACTGTGACCTTGACCTTGGAGCCAGCCATGCGGAACATGCGTTCTGCACGTCATCTTGATGTGGTAAACATTTGTCTGAAGTTTCATCAAAATTCTTCAAAGGGTTGAAGAGTTACAGAGCGGACACAATTTCGTTTGACGCCCGCCCATCCGCCCATCCGCCCATCCGCCCGCCATACCCCAATCTAATAACCAGGATTTTCAAAATTGAAAACCTGGTTAAAAATATATCGCAAAATTATGATCATGAATGTAATAATCTTTCTTTTTTTTTCTCACTAAACAATTAAATGATTATTTATTATTTATTTATTTATCAAGCAATTATATATTTATTTAGCCTGTATGTTGTTAACCACCCTTAAGTGAACTTTTATATATGTAGCATATAATTATGCTTCTCAAAACATCGAAGAATATGTAAAATATGTACTGCAAATATTGGTCCACATTATATGTAATCATTAATATATATGCATTCATTTCGTATTTAAGGCTTTATAGAAAACCTCACTTTATTAACATAAAATGTTAAATTCGGTAATATCTTTACAAATAATGCTCTTTGGGACTTACAATATTTATAAATCTTCATTTGAGCATTAAATTTATAATATAAACCATAAAAAATGAGTTACTGGATTTCTAAGCTTATAGTTTCCCACACATTTGAACTTAAATGAATTCTGTATTTATAAAAAAATAATTACACTGATAGTATCAGACATAAGAATAAACAAAGAAAGAATTGTATATTAATGTTGTCTGTTAGTGTTAGAAATATGATTCGATAAGACAGCAAACAGAACATCGGACCTTATAGCATTATAGCGACCTCCCAGACAGCCCTATACATGTAACGGACCGAAGCCGAAGGCTGACTGATCGGTCACTATAATGCTCAGACCCTAAGTGCTACGTACTATTTCTTGACTGAGACGAAATATTGTTATCTATTATATAAATGTTTTTAATGTTTAATACAGAATCACTTAAAACATTCATTTTCGAGTGATGTTTTATACGATTATCCAAGTGTTACATTTCTATTGTTATTATAAATATTTGAAATACTTTCGAAATATGTGCCAATGGTAACGCAATCCCCTTTAAAGCCTCGCAAACGCTTCATGGATCAGTTCCAGTTAACCCACGGCAGGGAAATAGTTCACTGTCGCAGTTTTTGTATTTAAGGTACTTAAAGATACATTAGCATTTATTCGTATGTATGTATTAGTAAAAGACATGCATTTTTGTAAAGCAAAATTATATTTCTTACTTACCCCTGCAAGTCCATTGTAAAAACATTAATTTAATGAACGTCTTTCTGAATGCTTAAGTGACTTATCTTAGTATTTCAATAAATGAGCCGCGTCACGACAAAACCAACATAGTGCGTTTGCGACCAGCATGGATACAGACCAGCCTGCGCATCCGCACAGTCTTATCTGGATCCATGCTGTTCGCAATCAGTTTCTCTACTTGTTATAGGGTTGGCAGGCGAACAGCATGGATCCTGATCAGACTGCGCGGATGCGCATGCTGGTCTGGATCCATGCTGGTCGCAAACGCACTATGTTGGTTTTGTCGTGACGCGGCTCAATTTAATATCCTAAGTGGCATACTGTCTTAACACTAAGTTTTATAAACTCAGATATATATAAATGTTAAGAAAATTCTGTTCGCTAGTTTTACCTTCTGCGTATGTATTTATAAATAAAAATGAAGGAACTTGGAAATGTTTTAAAGTTAAAATAAGGTATGAAGTTATTATGGTCATGTTTTATTTAGAGAGGAGCTATACCAGAGTATTGTGAGAGAGCGGAATATAGTCAGATCATCAAAGAATAATGATTCTCAAGTAAAAGGTAAACCGGGTGAACGTGTACGTCCAACTGAAGAAAGAGATGAGAATGAAGACAGAAACAAACCGGTAGAGAAGAAAGTTTCTCATCAATCACAGCAACAAGAAGTTTTTACTACAGCATTTCAGTAAGTAACTTTTTATTTTGTATGTATTGATATTTGATTTAGGTATAGTTTTAACAGTAATTACCTCCTCTTTGTTTAGATTTTCTAGTAGGAAGAAAATACAGTGTTGTGCTAATCTTGTAGATGTGTGAAGTTGGCGGCCTAACGGCCTGGCGGTCTAGCGGCCTGGCGGCGTGAAGTTGGCGGCCCAGCGGCATGGCGGCCTAGCGGCGTGAAGTTGGCGGCCCAGCGGCCTGGCGGCCTAGCGGCCAAAAATTTTAATGTTGTAAAAATGTTTTTTTAACAATAAAACGGCATTTAATGAAGTTTTAAAGATAATTATTGTTATTTAAACGATATATCTAAAGAAAAAATCACTTTCAGAGATTTTTTTAATTTTGTCATTTTTGTGAAGTTGGCGGCCCAACGGCCTGGCGGCCTAGCGGCCAAAAATTTTAATGTTGTAAAAATGTGTTTTTTTTTAACAATAAAACGGCATTTAATGAAGCATTTCTTGGCGGCGTGAAGTTGGCGGCCCAGCAGCCTGGCGGCCTAGCGGCGTGAAGTTGGCGGCCCAGCGGCCTAGCGGCGTGAAGTTAGCGGCCTGGCGGCCTAGCGGCCAAACATTTTAATGTTGTAAAAATGTTTTTTTAACAATAAAACGGCATTTAATGAAGTTTTAAAGATAATTATTGTTATTTAAACGATATATCTAAAGAAAAAATCACTTTCAGAGATTTTTTTAATTTTGTCATTTTTGTGAAGTTTGCGGCCCAGCGGCCTGGCGGCCTAGCGGCCAAAAATTTTAATTTTGTAAAAATGTTTTTTTAACAATAAAACGGCATTTAATGAAGTTTTAAAGATAATTATTGTTATTTAAACGATATATCTAAAGAAAAAAATCACTTTCAGAGATTTTTTTAATTTTGTCATTTTTGTGAAGTTGGCGGCCCAGCGGCCTGGTGGCCTAGCAGCCAAAAATTTTAATGTTGTAAAAATGTTTTTTTAATAATAAAACGGCATTTACTGAAGTTTTAAAGATAATTATTGTTATTTAAACGATATATCTAAAGAAAAAATCACTTTCAGAGATTTTTTTTTAATTTTGTCATTTTTGTGAAGTTGGCGGCCCAGCGGCCTGGCGGCCAAAAATTTTAATGTTGTAAAAATGGTTTTTTTTTAACAATAAAACGGCATTTAATGAAGTTTTAAAGATAATTATTGTTATTTAAACGATATATCTAAAGAAAAAAATCTATAATGTTAAATCGTTATATCAAAGTCATTTTTTTATTTTTTGTATTCAAACTCTTGGAATATAAACAAAATTATAATATCTGGTGGACACAGTTTCAGATTTTTTCTATCTTTTCTAAAAACAAATTACTGTCGACGTCTTTTTGAACAACTTATGCGACTTTTTTCACCATACATATTACGTAATTAAAGATTATTGAGTCGCTGATTGAGCAAACAAAAATCCCTGATACGGTTCCCTCCGTAATTGAATTCCTTTCATGTGCTTTAAACCGCATGTAAATTGCTTTTTTATCAAGAAAGTTATGCCGACTCAAATTAAGTTAATCTGACGCGCATCAAACGAAGTGTCATAATTCGGCTGTTCTCTCTCAGACCCCTACGTTATCCGTTAAATTATTTATAACCGGTTATAACCCCCAAAGTCACACCACAGGGGGTGACACGATGAAGTAACACATACTGTAAGTACATGAAACTCGTTAGTACTGGCTGGGGCGACATCAAGGGATGTTTCTGCTAAAAAAAATGTCGACGCCGTTACACATAAACTTTTAAATAAAAATGAAAAGAATTTGTTTTAATGTTTATTTATATGATAACAGATGAAATAATTCATGCATACTGAATTCATAGCTTTTCATATACACAACAAGGTTCAGAAGAGTAGTAATGTTTAATCACTTTTGTAAATTTGTAAAGGGATCAAATTAATATCCTTTGCTTTATGTCACCTACATGCGATGTCCATACATATCTTTTAAACGGTGTACGGACATAATCCCATTCGGACAAAATCCCCTTCATGTATTTTTGTATATCCGGACATAATCCCCTTCATTTGTGAAATTTTGAAGTGGACAAAATCCCCTTTATAAAATTGCTACCTAGGACAAAATCCCCCTCAGAGGAATTTTCGTTTTTTTAAGTGGGTATGAGAGCAACATACTGCATTATGCTGTGTAGTAAATATCTTAATGTATAAATGAGGAGAAAATATTTCAGCAGAAAAAGCACATTCAAATAGCAACATTTAAATCACATTAAAATTGCTTTGTTAAAGCATTCATAACAATCAATCAAGTAGTGCAGTGATCTTGGTTTGATTAAATTATCACTCTTTCATCAATAGAAATTGTAACAATGGATAGTATCTATCAATTAGAATTATCAACTTATACAATCAATGAAACAATTATTGGCTTCATACTAATCAATTTAAAACTATTAAAGAAATTGCCTAATCAAATATGTGTTATGCGAATGTAGGACAAAACCCCACCAAAACTCCACTCTGTAAAATTTAGTGGTGGGGTTTTGTCCACTCTATAAAATTTAGTGGTGGGGTTTTGTCCACTCTATAAAATTTTGAGTGGTGGGGTTTTAACTGGTGGGGTTTTGTCCGTCTTCCGTGTTATGCAGTTGATAATTTACCATAATTTTAATGAAAACTTCTAAACTAAATAAAGGTAACTATTGATACATAATTATAAATAAAAAAACAAAAGTTCATTATTCATCAATTTTTAGGGAGTATAATATAAATTATTCATCAATTTTTATGGAGCATAATAATACATTAGAAACCTATGAAACAAGGGGATTTTTCCCGGGTAGTGAAGGGGATTTTGTCCAGCCTTGCAAAAAATGAAGGGGATTATGTCCACCCATGAAGGGGATTTTGTCCGGGTAGGTGAAGGGGATTTTGTCCGAAGGGGATTATGTCTGACATTCCTTTTAAACACATAAAAAACACAACTTTAATACACTATATGTAAATTTGATTGACCATGGGGGGGGGGCCTTTTGTCCTACCTTACTTTTTTATGGGGGGCTTTTGTCCTATGTGTTAATTTCATGGGGGTGAAGGGGTGGGGGCTTTTGTTCACATTGTCATTTTTAGACGGGGTAGGGGCTTTCGTCCGGGGCGTGCTTTTGTCCGTATCCCTTTCACAAAATGCTCATGAAGTAATGTTCAGTGGAAAAAAATTCTTTCAGCGAATGTACCTTTTTTAATTTATTTTATTTTGTTCGGTACCATTGCCCAATTGGAGCCTCTGTAAAAAAAATTGCATTGTTATATAACAAACCTGTACGCAAAAAAAATCAACTGTTATATATCATTCGAGATTTTTTCTTATCTGAAGCAATGAAAAAATTGTACTGTTATATATCAATACAGTTTTCAAATGCTCATTGATAATGGGTAAGTAAGAACAAATGAAAAGTTCCAAACCATGCGATAACATCTTTAATGACCCAGTGACATCTGACCAATTTAAAAGCAGCCGATAAATATCATTTTATAGCAGATTTTATGGAAACCCATGGCTGTCTGATATTGTTCTTTTTCAATTTATGTAACCATTTGGATAATATATGAGTTCACTTCGACTATATATGAATTGAAAACACCTTCTTATTTAACCGGAATCCATTATATTAATCCACAGTAACAATATATGAAACCATACTGTCAGTGTATGAAACCGAGTTAGCAATATATAAGTTGTTTTTCTCAATATATGATTCCAATTCTTCAATATATGTTACCAAAGTAGCCATGTATGGAACCAGATGTCCTGATATGAAACCGAATTATCAATATGTTAATTCATTTTTACAAAATATGAAACCATTTTATCAATGTATGGAACCAAAGTAGCAATATATGAGTTGGTTATACAAATTATTCAATATATGGAACCAAAGTAGCAATGTATGAAACCAGGTGTCCTTCTATGAAACCAAATTATCAATATATTAAATCATTTTTACAATATATGAAACCATTTTATCAATGTATGGAACCAAAGTATCAATATATGAGTTGGTTATTACAATATATGATACAAATTATTCAATATATGGAACCAAAGTAACAATATATGGAACGAGGTGTCCTTATATGAAACCGAATTATCAATATATTAATTCATTTTTACAATATATGAAACCATTTTATCAATGTATGGAGCCAAAGTATCAATATATAAGTTGATTGTCACATTATATGATACCAGATATTCAATATGCCCTTATATGAAACCGAATTATCATTATATTAAGTCATTTTTACAACATATGGAACCATTTTATTAATGTATCGAACCAAAGTAGCAGCTAGTATATAAGTTGATGTTACATTCTATGATAGCAATTGTCATTATATGGAACCAAAATAGCCTATTTTCAAGTCAACAAGTCAAAGACCGAGGTCACTGGGTTACAATGCATAAACTTTTTCATGAAATCAATTATTATTTGACAAGTTATTTTTTAACTTTGTCAGTAGATTAACCTTGATGTGTCCTTCTGGCACTGCCTATTTTTGATCAAAGGTAAAGGTCGAGATGAACTTATTTTTTAAACATGTTTTTGTTAATGGTCAGTACGACTCAATAGCTTAAATTATGACATACAACTCCTACATATATAACGATAAGTTTTGCCTGCCCAGCCCATTTTAAGTGAATGTGACGTTAATTTCAAATATTTTTTCCTTATAGTATGCAGTCAGTATGCAGTAAGTGAAGCACGATGTTCTTTAAACAAGGACTGTAATACCGGTGCAAGGATAGAATACAGCCTGTAAAAAAGTCCCGTCAATATAATGACATTTTGGTTCAATATATTGCTACTTTGGTATCATATATTGAAGAACTGGTATCATATAATGTGAAAATCAACTTTTATATTGCTACTTCGGTTACATATATTGATAAACTGGTTTCATATATTGTAAAATTGATTTAATATATTGATAATTCGGTTTCATATAATAGCATCTGGTTCCATACATGACTTACTTGGATCCATATATTGAAGATCTGGTATCATATAAAATTACTACTTAAATGGTAAACGATTTATGTTGAAATATTCATAAAAGATGTACAGTATTTGTATGATACATGTATTACTAGTAATATCGACTTATAACAAATAAACCGGTTATTATATGAAACTACCGAATTCCCTCATTGATGCCTCAATGTTGTTGTTTTTTTGGACACGGCTTGATATGCACTTGTGTACAGTTAGACATCATCATAAATGTAAAAATATAATGAAGTTAAGTATGTTATATATTGATCCATATATTCAAGATATAAATATTTCGTAATCGTAGTGCGTTTAAAATAGTTTGATTTTTAAATTGCTAAATTTAATTAATTAATTAATCACTTGACATGTAGCAGTTTCCTTTAAAACGAGGGGAACAAGAAACAAATAACAAAAAAAATAGAAAAAGAAATTGGGAAGAACAAAGTATTTTCAAACGATCATACAAAAGACAGACAAAAGAAAAAGAAAAAAAAATAACATCATCACTATGTCATGTATGAGCGTCGGTTTCGAACCTGTGAGTGCATTTCATAAGAGGTTACAGTGACCCTGATTTACCAATTTAACCACTACGATGGTACACATTTTTATTAGAAATTATACTATAATAGTCGTTGACACTTTCAATCTCCGATGATATGCAGACTTACCCTTTAATGGACTTTCCCAAGTACCGTTAGAACCAAATTATCATCTCGGGATAATAGGTAAAACAGCTTTTTTGAAGAAGAGAATATAATACAAGATAAGAAGTACCATTTAAAACAACTTTATGGCAAATTTGGTAAAGTTGTTGGTATACGATACGACTTAAAATTTTACCACGAGTTCGAGCCTAAGAAATTGTCTAACATTTTTCTTTCCTTATTTTATCAATTTTATGATATATGCAAATGAATTGGGATATCAAGGTAGTTTTGTTACAATATCTAATAATTTTAATATACAGATTATAATATATTTTTTCTTGTATATGTAACCATACCGACTTTGGACGGATTTTAGCTATCATACAGAAATAATTTTTGCGAATCGAACATGCCTTGCATTGATATTCAAATAAAAATTTAACTGACAGTCTTACCTACTGCGTTAAGTTGACAGTTGGCAAATTAGTAGTTTTTTTATTTACATAGTTGAAAGATGATAAATACAATATGATATCTGTTTTACACCGTTATAGTAGACTTGACCATTATGTTACTAATTAATTATAATTAAAAAATGTTGTTTGAAAATTTTCGTAATATTTGCTGGAAATCACTGACCAGCGAATTGCGTAGCTCATCTACACAAACGTTATCACAGATAGATATCTGACTTTTATTAAATTTGCCATATTTTCAGAATATTTGTTGCCATAGCAACCAGAATTTTCAACATAGGAAGAAAAGAAAAAGACGTGCATAATCTCCATACTGCCATCTATCCATATATCAAGTTTCATAAAAATATTTTCAGTACTTTTTGCGTTATCGCGGGATCCAGTTTTGTGGACGGTACAACCGGTTTCAAACATATTAGAACAGAAAAGGCCCTATATCGGAAATGATATATGGGGTTTATTTAAGAAATAAAAAATGGCCTTTCGGGGAAAATGCAAGCTTACGGACTGGTTGGTCTGGCCCGAAGCGCAGCTGAGGTCCATATACCTTCCGAAGTCTGACCAACTAGTCCCTAAACTTGCATTTTCCACGAAAGGCCATGTTTTATTTGTTCTATTATACCGAATCTAAATCCTTTCATCCCCTTGTTTTGTGCTGTCATTTTTACTATTATTTGCTTTCAAATAATAATTTTACTTGTTCAGTGTGTGAAATATCTCAAACCCTAAACGGATTTTGTGTATGCTCTTCTTTTAATATTCCGATTACCGATGATTTAGGAGTTGTGATTCCATTTTTGTTAATGAAATTCAATATTAATTTAATGTTACTAGGCAAAATAACCCGGACTTTAAGAATTTCAGAAACAGTATAAATAAAATTTTTAACTAAATTAAAGAAAAATCATGACTTTTGATCAACATGTAGTACATTTATGTCTCAGATAAAGAGACAAATCGCCTATCCATTTTGACAGTTATCGTCTGTTTGTGTCGTCGTGAAATTCGCACGTCGTGAAAGCTACGTTTAACCTGAGGTCTGGAGACCGCAGGGTATTGGTACGCGTTTAACTTTTGAGGCATGGAGGAGCACGTGACCTGTTTTCGGTACATGGAGGAGCACGGGATATGTAAACCTTACATGATTGGTTAATTGAACTTTCGAAAACCTGGCTGAATACCGTTTGCCGGTTCGTGACGGATTTACCTCTGGGGAATTAGGCAGAATTACATCTAATTAGAACCAAATAACTGTAACGTGATATTTGTAATTTTGTTTAAGGTTGAAAAACTTGAATGATGTGTTTGAAAATAATCAATGTTTCTTTAATATAAAAAAAATTATTGTCTGTAAAATTTGAGATACATACTAATTGAAATATTCGATCGTAGTGGCATATGCCATAATAAATAGAGATATTTTCTGCGTAAACTTGTGTGTTAACTTATTTTTTGTTCGGAATTATTCATAAAATGGTAGGCCTATTGAATCATTTTCTTAAAAAGAAATAATTGTTTTATGTTCGACCTTCTCCGGTCATCAACGGTCACCAGTTTCCAATGACCTTCTTCTATATTGATCGACTATATGTTGTCCCCCAAACAATGTTGAAAATAGTTAAATGAAATATCTTATATCATTTAAAATGTTCCCCGCAGGAAACCATTTTACTTGTAAGAATTATTGGCCGCCCCCGGTCTGTATGCGGTTTTTGGACCGGATGACGTCATATTGAATATATAAGACCGTATGCAAATGAGGTATAATATAATTTATTATCTCTCAATAATAGACTCAAAAGAAAATTGAGACTGCAAGTGTCAACTATATATATTTGCTTTGGAATATTGCTCTTGAGGGATCTCCACGATGTCCCATTACAGCCATCACGACACACATATAACGCGAAACAGCGTTAAAACGAATTTATGATGGTTAAAAGTCGAAAAAATAAAGAAGAAAAAAAGAGAAAAAAAAACAACAACAAAAACAAATGAAACCACGATGTTGAAAACTCGGCATAATATCGTATCATCGTCATCGTACTTTCGACCTCTCGCCATAGTAGTTCCGTTGTTTCGTGACCTGGTAGCCTTTGTTCATTTAGTGTTTAGTTTCTTGCTCAAGAAATAACGGCTTGCCCCTGTCTTGGTTTGTGCCCACACGGTGATCGATACATAGTTGACTATTTCGACGCGCTAACCACTCGCCATAACAATACTTTATTTATTATATACATGCATAATTTAGTATTATAACATTATGATATGGTTATAAAGATATTTATTTCGTGTACAAGTTATGTTTTTATTTTTATTTTCAAAAGATTTTAATGAATAATATGACCGTTATAAAATAAGATTCTATTCCAAATATTGGCACCATTGTAACAAAATGTATTTTTTTACCATAATTTATGCGGTGTTGAGGTATAACAATTATGCGACGCAGATGGAAAATGGGAGCAAAACCTTACAAAGCAAAGGTACTGTACATTTATTCTGGGAATATCCATATATACAACACCATAGGAATGAAGTGTTAAAGTACAGCAATAACAAAACGATATATTGACAAACATGTGATTCATGATAATAATGTAAACAACTACATACTTTTACAAGCAACATACAACATATACAAATGTTAAAACAAATCAATGTTTAAAAATTACAAGTTAACGGTTTAAAATTTAAACAAAAAATAGCGTTAAAATGACAACATGGAAACATTCAATACATTTTTCACCCGAATAACTTGTGCTAGCAATCAGAATCCCAACCATTCAACTTTTCAGTTACATCCAATAACAAGGAGGTAATCATTTAGGGTATGACCATAGCCCCATCTGTAATCATGAGTTATTGTTAATAAATGTGTAAGCAAAAGTTATTTTTGGGGGGGGGGGGATAATAAATTGGATGGGACCAGAAAAAATGTTTTAAAACTTCATAAAGGACAATTCATATTTGTTACAGAAATTGTACACCATATATTAGCCTGCGATCCAGTCTGTCACTCTTATGTCCTGTTCGGCTGATCGATATTATCAAAAACACGAACAAGTATGAAATAACGCGTATGTGTTTTATTGTTAAAAAATCATTTCTACAACATTAAAATTTTTGGCCGCCAGGCCGCTGGGCCGCCAACTTCACAAAAATGACAAAATTAAAAAAATCTCTGCAAGTGATTTTTTCTTTAGATATATCATTTAAATAACAATAATTATCTTTAAAACTTCATTAAATGCCGTTTTATTGTTAAAAAAACATTTTTAAAACATCAAAATTTTTGGCCGCTAGGCCGCCAGGCCGCTGGGCCGCCAACTTCACAAAAATGACAAAATTAAAAAAATCTCTGAAAGTGATTTTTTCTTTAGATATATCGTTTAAATAACAATAATTATCTTTAAAACTTCATTAAATGCCGTTTTATTGTTAAAAAAAACAACATTTTTACAACATTAAAATTTTTGGCCGCCAGGCCGCTGGGCCGCCAACTTCACAAAAATGACAAAATTAAAAAAATCTCTGAAAGTGATTTTTTCTTTAGATATATCGTTTAAATAACAATAATTATCTTTAAAACTTCATTAAATGCCGTTTTATTGTTAAAAAAAAAAACATTTTTCAACATTAAAATATTTGGCCGCTAGGCCGCCAGGCCGCTGGGCCGCCAACTTCACAAAAATGACAAAATTAAAAACAATCTCTGAAAGTGATTTTTTCTTTAGATATGTCTTTAAATAACAATAATTATCTTTAAAACTTCATTAAATGCCGTTTTATTGTTAAAAAAACATTTTTACAACATTAAAATTTTTGGCCGCTAGGCCGCCAGGCCGCTGGGCCGCCAACTTCACGCCGCTAGGCCGCCAGGCCGCTGGGCCGCCAACTTCACGCCGCTAGGCCGCCAGGCCGCTGGGCCGCCAACTTCACGCCGCTAGGCCGCCAGGCCGCCAACTTCACGCCGCCAGGCCGCTAGGCCGCCAACTTCACGCCGCCAGGCCGCCAGCCGCGCTAGTCCGCCAATTTCACACATCTTAATCTTGTGGCTTTTGTCACTTTGATTAATTACATAAACTTTTGTTTACACTAGCTAAAGGGAAATCAACTTGACACAATCTGAATAGCTTCTTTGAATACAGCTGTCCACGTGTAATACTTACGTGGGAATACAGCTGTACAAAAATCGTATTTGTTTGTGTGTTTGTATGAATTTCGCTACATATGTTATTCACTCGTGGGGGTTAAACTTGACACAATCAAGCGGACATCTGGGAACACAACTTTACACAAGTAAGTGTGTTCGTGAGAATACAACTTTGCGCAATCAAACGGACATGCGGGAACACAATTTGACACAATTGAGTGAGATAGTGGAAATGAAACTTTGAACAAGCAAGCAGCCTTTTGGGGGCTCATTAAACACAATCAAGTGAGCTTCTGCGTACACACTCACATGGGCCATAAGTGTCTGAATGGTTTCCGCTGATTATCTTGAAAAGTATTCATCACACAGACTACATGCTTAAGATATTGATTGGTATTAACTAGTGGAAGACCCTTATCGATTTTGGGGTCACTAAGTCAAAGGTCAAGATCACAGGGGCTTAAAATGTCAGAATTGTTTCCGCTCATTATCTTGGTTACAATTCATCACAAAGTCTTCATATTTCTAGTATTGATTGGTCATAACCATTAGATGACTGATATTGATTTCGGGTCACTAGTTCAAAGGTCTAGGTTATAGGGGCCTTAAATGTCTTATTATCTTGATAACTATTTATCACAAAGTCTTCATTATTATTTTTTCCCATAATTGAACACTTCCATGTACCAATTTATGGCAAGTTTCTATAACAAAATTACATTACCAATAATGTGAGTCAAGGGCTAGAAAGGGGGAGGGGGGTTGGGGTGGGTGCATATGTATCGTTCGACATTTCTGGTTTAATTTGTCTATTGGCGTCTTATCTGTGATTTCCATGATTCATAACCCCAGATCCCTATTTAGAATTCCATTTTGTTAAATTTCGCCCCTTGTGTTCTATGTTAGGACACACCATTCTTTTACTCGGGGACCATACACTGCTTTTCATGAAATGGCTCGAAAGTAAATTTTTGTAGGTTCCTTGATAATCTTCGTATGAAGACATCTTCGTATGCTTCTCAAAATTTTACCATTTTCATATTTAAATGTTGATTTCTGCTTAAACCGGTGCTAGAGGACGTGGACGGTAACTTTTCAGTTCCGCTTTTCAGTTCCGTCCATG
Organism: Ruditapes philippinarum; assembly: GCF_026571515.1. Taxonomy (NCBI): domain Eukaryota; kingdom Metazoa; phylum Mollusca; class Bivalvia; order Venerida; family Veneridae; genus Ruditapes; species Ruditapes philippinarum. The sequence continues at coordinate 18,692 of NW_026863954.1, read as the reverse complement.
AACAGGCTCAATCAAACTGAGCTCGCAACATTTTCAATTTCGTCGTTTTGGGCGTTCTTTAGGGATTCTGGTTTCCATTATTTTACACAATTAAGCGGGTATTGTGGGGCACAATCAAGTGAGTTTTTCGGAACAAAACTTTACTCAATTAAGAGGGATTGTCGTTCCTGCAATTTTACATGAGCGTTACACATCACCAGAATAGCTCACTTATTAAATTTACTCCAATAAATCGTGTCAATAATGCTTAATTTGTCATGTGTAGCAGAATATTTGTAACAGATTACACATTAATTGATTTCCTTCTTATAGCCTCAACTTAATTAGTTTAGTGTATTCTTGTGCCATGCATTTATATACATGTAATTGTTATAGAAACCAACTATTTGTACAGAAGTTAACTTAGGTTAAACTGTTCTTCTTTTTCAGGTTGCAACTTGTGATACTCATTGTGGTTGTAGTTTTGTCTCTTCTGGCACATTATTGTTTATTTACACATCTGTATCGCAATCTTCGTGTAAGTGAATCTCAGCCAAGAACTGATTATTATGATATTGATAGTAAAGTTGATAAGGCGATTAAAAGTAAATTAGATCAAACTGACTTTGTAAAATGGGTAAAAAATAATTTGTCTGATGAACTAAATGAACTTAATATTAGTGGCAATGTAAAACAAAAAATACAAAACGAATTGTATGATGTTGATATTCCCAGGAAAGTGAAAGATTCACTTGAATCTGAAGTTTCACAGAGAACAGAATCAACTAAAGCTGAAATTATGAAGCTGTTAGAATCAACTCAAGCTAAACTAGATCAGGAGCATGACAAATTCAATGAACTGTATCAGGGAAAATTAAACGATGCTGTAAAAGAAGCTTCAAATATTAAGACATTAATTCCTAACGCAGAGGAAATGAATCGACTTCAGGAACAAGTTAAGGAATTGTCCGGAAATTATTCTAAAATAATGACTAAAGAAACAAATGATTCAAAGATTGGGGCATTGCAGGTGTCTGTAGAAGATGGGGAAAGAAAGCTAAAAGAAATAAGAAAAGAGTTCGGGGAACTTCAGAAAAATATAACAATGGCTCTTGATGAATATGCGAAACATAAAGACAAAATTAAGGAAATTGAAAAAATTAAAGAAAAGCTTGATGTCATACAACCGAATACGTTTAATAAAGGTATGTGTTTTATTAATGATACCTATGAATTACTGTCCAAGACAATGAATAATTTCCCTAATTATGAGCATACTGTAACACAAATATTTCAATTGTGAAATGTCATTGCCATAGATATATTAGGCAGTTGTTTTTTTCTGCCTTACAGATTTGTACATTTCCATTTATGTTTCCTTGACTAGAAAATATATTTTCATTAATGTTGCAGGAAAATGTCAATTTTCATTAATTATTTATTTATAGGGTAAATAAATATTCCCATTTATTTTTACTTCACGTGAAAATAAAGTTTGCTTTATTTTATACCACTTAATTAATTTCATATGGCCAGTTTTGAGCTTTGTTAATCGAGAATGACCGCAGGTGCCCCTTTTGCATTTTATCAGACACAAGCGGGTATCTTAGTAAAATCACCGATCTTTCGTAAGTAAGCTAGACAATGAAAATATTGTCCCACTGTTTCAGAAAGTTTCATGATGGCATTTATGATTTTAACTGTTATGGTGTGTGTGCTAGCTGTAGCCGTATTTAATATATATCAACGTGGGAGCAGTACGGAACCTGTACATACTAACGGACGGACACAAGCTAAACGAAACACGAAGGATATGGTTTGTAGTTAAAAAATTTCCGTCAGATAATTTTGGAAATTTTAGGTTTTACAAACGTATTGTATAAAGTCAACTTACATTTTTAAAGGATGTAACTGGATCTAATTTTCTCCGTCATTTTCAAAGAGGTTTGTCGCTAAGTAATGGATACAGTATGAATTTTCGTCAAAAGTGTCAAACGTAAGAAGATAGTTTGCTAGGTAAACAAACAAATTGTCTAAGGCGAACTGTCTTTATTTTTCACGTCTGTAAGAAGACACTTGAAGGCAATACGAGTAACTGTATCTGCCTTATACAATAATATAAAACGGATAAATTCATTAAGTCATTTAATAATAGATTGATTTAATTGATAATAATGTACGATCTTGTTGAAAATATAAAACTATATATAGAAAATATTTATATGGTCTAAAAGCTTTTGGCAGTGCACAGTGTGGCAGATTGTATTTGCACGAATTTTCGTGCACCTTTTTCAATCGGACAGAATTCACTTTCATTTATAAACAATCATGTTAAATTGGCTACCTTTAAAAGAGAGTCAGATTTACTAAAAATCAATTATGTCGATTAACATTGAAACAAACACTAAGCATGTAACGCTTAAATAAACACACTCAGTATAAACATATGAAAAACATAATGAACATAGGTTCCCCAAGAAAAAAAATACAATTTGTTAACAAGAAAAAGGGAATAAAGATGTAGTAATGAAAGGATATTTTGTTTAATTTGATAGGGCAGCAATGATGTACTACGACGGATACCACAAAGTCCAAACCTTCAGCCGGGTGTATGTATCATTAGCTATGACGAAGCACGTACAGGATTTCACAGGGAATTACTCGATTCCGCGAATATCCGTAAATGTGATGTAAAATCTCATGTGATTAGAAGACATGAACAGATTCTAGAATTACCGAGGTGTAAGGTCTATCTCATGTGTACAGAATTTTCTGAAAGGTAATGAAATAATTAGATATTATAAGGAGTGAATGTCGAGATCTAGTTATATTTACAGGAAACGGTACCAATTTGATAAAGCAAAAATAGCCAGATTCGTTGAACGTATACTTCCTGTTGATTTTTTTGGTGCAAATGGTAACCAACATTGTCCAGTAGCTAAATGTGTTCAGTATATTAGATTGTTTCTGTATTTTTTTTTCTAAAAAGCTAAAGTATATATTATTTGATTATACTTTAGATAATGTCTGCACCAGATCTTATTTGTATAATTGATTTGAAACAGTTCTGTTGTTGTTTTGTGATAATTTAATGAATGTTTTTTTCTTATTATGTAGACATGTGATTATTGAGGAGCCTGGTTTAGGTTTGGGAGATCTACATAGAACTACGTATTATGCTGTTAAGAAACTGGGAGGTATAGATATGTTCAACGTTGTTAATTAATTAGTTTTATTGTTGAATTGGAAGTGTTTGAGCTCAATGTCATTACAAGTTTGAAACACTCATTAGTAACTACATTCCTCATTTTAAAGAAAGGCTCCTTAATTCCTAGAGAAGTATTTCAAAGTATTCCTCAGCTTTTATATTAATTCTCGTTTTTTAGATCATCCCTTTTATTTAAGAACAATCCTTATATACATTAATACGTATTATCTTTATTCCAGAATAAGTAATTCATATTGTAAAAGGCAGTTGAAATTAAAAGAAAATCTGAACCAAAATATTGACAAAACGCATGTTATGTCATTTTATTCAATAAAATTTCCATCACACGTTTTGCATAAATATGATTAAATTTTCGTTATTTAATTTATTTCGAATAAAACAGTTTAGGCATAAATATGATCAAATTGCTATTATTCACTTTATTCCAGGCTGTCTCATTATATTGTACACTAAAGATCCGGGATCAAGAAAATTGAGAAATCAAGCAAACCAGGCGCTTTACAACACAGATATTTACTGTGTGAAAAAACAACAGGAACTTTCTAATCTGGAACAAAACAATGGATTCTATAGTACTTATGATAAACTGAGTGAGCATCAAAAAACTGTACTGAGACAGAAAATAGTTGACAATATGACCTAGATAATACAACGAGCACAAGTTTTTTCAATATGGCAACATCCTCATTTTCTATGATCGTTAAACATCTGATAATAATCGTCTTTACAGGGACATGTTTCTGGTGGCGTGTATAAATAAATAAGTGTCTACAAAACTTACTCAACTGCACTAAAAATTATTAAAACAACGGAGATTAGAAAAATATTTTATTGATAAGACAAACTATCACATAATATTGCTTTGAATTATTTTATCATAACTAGCACTATATATACAAGCAGTTATTCAGACTCTCCTCTCTAAATTTGCTCTCATACAATTTTAGTACGATATCATATACGTGTATATTGTACTTCGTTGAGCCAAAATGTTCTTAAGCTATTTAGTCATACCGAATTTATAGGACCAATTAGCAAACTATCTGAACTAAGTGCTTCTATATTTTGTACGAATAGTATCAAAATCTATTGTATGTTTATATGAGAGCAATCAGTGATCACATGTGTCACCTGGTGTCAGCCAATTAAGCATTTGTACCACGTGGTGATTGACTAATTCGTTCTGAACATTTTATCTTGCCCCAGTAGTTTTTGAGGAGAAGTCCGGAAAAACTTTCAAAATAAAAGTCATTACAGAGCCATAAATCTGACAAAATGATTTATCTGTAGATGCTGATGATGTGCACGACTAGATTTGGTACTGATACTAGTAAAGTTTGTAAAGTTTGGATGAAATTTCAGTGATAGTTTGTAGAAGTACAAACAAGTGACAGACGGACAGACAAACAATGGAAGATGGTCCCTATATGTCACGCTACTGTGTACATAAAATATTGTACAATATTGATGAATGGAACTTCTTATACATAGTGAGAAATCGTTAGATATAAATTCTGATGGGACCATATTTTCTTCGCAGTCTTGATCATTACAATGTTGCTTGTTATATTGCTTGTTTAATTTTTATGATTTTGTGATTTGTTTTGATGTTTATCATTATGTTTTGAACAATAATTTAGTAGCAATTTTAAAGTTTACAATGTAATATTAATGCATGTGATAGGGGTGATAAAGTAAACCATAAGTTAGGGTAGATATATGCCTGAATGATATATTCATTGACATACTCAGGAAGAATTTACTAGGCTTCAATAAATGTCTGCTACCCAAAGCATAGTATATCTTTAAAAAAGAATTGGTGATAACGAAAATGTCGAAGACTCCAAATGAGCCTAGAAATAGACAGTAGTGTCCTGACATCCCTCTATAAAACATATCAAATCTGAAAAAACTGAGGTTAAAAATTCTTGTCAATATCGGCAAACCATTATGCATACATCATCATTTTCCGCGACCTGTATACATCTGATAAGCCTCGTGATGAAAGAGGTATGTTTTTGGAGCGACTATAAATATACGTTTATCACATCCTATGAAAGAAGCAATGACCAATGTTAACGAAATGCATCTGTATTAAAATATATTAATCGGAAAATGACGTAAACTAATAGAATTCGATATGAGATATTGGTGAATGTAACAACTTAGGCAAAAATGAAATGAATGTTTTATGTAAATAATGTAACAATTATTCGGATGGAGTCATATTTTCTTTCGTAGATTTATTATGTACACTGCTGTTTGTTTGATTTATAAGTTTGTGTGATTTGTTTTGATGTATTTTAATTATTGTTTGAAGCTAAACACACGTGGCAATGTTTACATTTATATATATAGTGTTTATGCATGTGATCAAAGTGATGCAGTAACTATATGTTGCTCTATGTTGTAGAACAGTCTTTGATACAGTATAGGGTGTTGGTCCACAATATCTCAATGTGCAGACTATGTTCGATTATATTTTATGCAGTTCTTCCTTTGTACATGCCCGAAAAAATGTCGGCGTATATTGTTATGAGCCTGGTCGTCCATCTCTCCGTCCGTCCGTCTGCCTGTTTGCAGTTTTCCTATCCGGTCTGTATCTTTTGAACCGATGGACGGAAATTGAAACTACTTGGCAGAAATGTTAAACATAATGAGACAATATGCAGAGCAGAGCGCAGATTTGACCTTTCTCAGGTCAATGCCAATATAACGCTTTGTCATGTTGTATCAATTTCAAAATTGTGTGACATCTCTGTATCTTTTGAACCAATTGAAAGAAATCGTAACCTTCGGCAGAAATATTACTCGTAATGAAACAGTGTTCAGAACACATGTTAGGGCATCCTATGATCAAAATTGGCCCCGCCCCAGGACTCCTTGATTTATATTATATTTAAATGGAAAAACATATTTAAGTTTCATTGTGTTACAAAACATCTGAGAATTATTTAGTGAAACATTAATGCCCCGAGCTGAGATATTCGGCATGTGGTATCACTTTCTTGTCGTCTTAATAGTCAGTGTTAGTCATGCTTCTGGTGTCAATATTGGCCATGCCCCGGGATTACTACAACACCAATGCCTAAGATATTTAGCATGTACCTTGTGAACGTCTGAAAAATTGATTTTTTCATCATTGTCATGTGGTCATAATTAGCCCTCAACGCGGTCACTTGATTATAGGAAAACATATTTAATTAAGTCTTATTTTGTGAAACTACAATGGCCAGAGCTTAGACATTTTGTGTAGGTTTCTATAGATGTTATATTAATCATGATTCAAAGGTCAAAATTGGCCCTGCCCTAGGATTCACTTGCTTTAATTAGACCTAAGTATAGGAAAACACACCTTATCTTTTTTGTGGATAAATACTATGTATTTATTGCCCTTATATGTGGCGTATAACATTGTCTAATAAACCTCTTTTAGTTTTTATGCACTTATGGTAAAGTATGCCTCCACTAAGGCTGTTAAACATTTTTCAGAAAGTTTCTTGATTGGGTCTCCACCCTAATTGAAAGATTATTTTTGATTAATACTCAAACTTACATTTCGGGGTATATTGCCCCGCCTTTGCACAGATATCACACTTCTAAAGAACAGTGTATGTATAATATGCCGTTCTCCCAAAATCTGTTATACTTCTTAGATGTTTGTTTATAAATTATATATTCATCATGTTTATTCGGTAAACAATTATTGTCAATTTGTATAATATGCTATGTTTACAAGGCGACGTTCTTCATTACATGTAAATACATTGTAAATAAGTTGCATGCAGTTCTAATATGTTTTGTAGAAGTTTGACTAAATTCTTATCACATATATGACTATTCATTAGCGCTTGATTTGATGTGTCTTAAATGTTTTGTTGTTGTTGTTTTGAGTTTATTTTCATATACTCATTATGGACAGTTGACTATGATTTACAATTATTTTTGTCGGAATTTAATGTAATGTCATTAAGATATCCATAAATAACAATAACTATAAAAAATTAAATGTTCTAGTTGTTTTAATTCAACAGAGTTGTCATCTTATGCATGCAAACTTAAATAGATATGTTTTTGTGTCCCACTTTGAGGGATTAAAATTTTCCCTTGTGCGTCTGTCCGTCTATTCTCATGTTATGGCTCTTGACTTAGATTTTTTTTTACGATTTCATCTTTGTGTCGCGCGTAGTTCAAAAAATGTTTGACATATAGTCATGAACTTTACAGGAATGTTGATGAGCATGTGGTGTTTTGCTTGTGGATTTATTCTGCTTTGTCAGAGTTATTGCCTTTGACTAAGTTAAAATTTCTAGAGTCAGTAGATTGACAAAACATTGGAGTGTGGAGGCACTCTTGTCATAGGGGCACATTTTAGTTTGTTTCAAAGATAGACATGGCATTCTTAACATTATTATGAGTGCGTCTCGTGGTAGGAAAATGAATTGATACAAGCAAAGCTATTAGAATAAAATTAGTTTGTTGTTTTTTGACTTAATAAATGAGTTAACTATTAAAGATACTATCCTGCAGTAAGTTACTTGATTCGTTGATATTTACCGACAGTGCCATTATTATTTCTTCTGTTTTAATCAAGTTGTTCATGGATCTTGATAAGAATAAAATATCTTTGTTTTTGCTCCTTGAATTCAGAAATAAGATAATTATGTCTTTTTATATACCATTATAATACGTACAATATAGCTTCATAAAACACAGGTGTTCATATAGGTAGTTTGTCTAGTTCTATTGTTGCCTTGTTAGTCCCCTATCATCTATGTTTATTAACTATATTTGATCATACTATTGACATAATGATACAGGATGTGTTCCTCATATAGCGACTGTTCTCGCTGACAGCAGACTGCTTTTTCGTGTACAAAACGTCTTTTTTATGATTCTTTCTGATGTGGAGAAAAATGTATTCCAATAACCACATTTCTTATCATTTTGCAGATATCGAATCCTGATTTCTTAAAAACTTTTGGATATACAGGAAGTTATAGTTTAATGTTATAGTTTCATTAAAATGGATAAATTCTTCAATATTCTAAGAGGGCCAGACTATATTAAACAAAATATCATTATAAATTAAATTTAGTTCATTCAGGATATACTGTATTATATAACAAGCCACCTTAATCAAATGTTCAAATTACAATTTTAAATTGTGATGGATTTTGTACAAAATAATGCAAAAATTATACACAGCCTTTTGCTCACATTGCATTTCGGTAAACTTTATTTTTACCCTATCTATCATTTAGGTAAATCAATGCCACAACGCTAAATTCTATAAACGTTGAAGTCGCGTCTGTCTTCAACACTATTCCAGTCAATGTTAGTCCAAAATGTTAGATAATATAAATCTATTTTTCTATACTTTTGTCTCTTTCATTATCCATAACTGCATGAGCATTTTGTTAAAAATGGCTGTTTTCATTGAAAAGTCTCCGTTACAAGGTCAAATTGCTATAAATCTATAAAAACCGCTTCAATACTAATTATCCCCCGCCGAAAAATTTCGGCGGAGGATATAGAAATAGTCTCCGTCCGTCCGTCCGACCTTCCGTCCGTCCGTCCGTCCTTCCGTCCGACATTTTTGTCCGGAGCATATCTCTAAAGGTATTTGAGTTATCAACTTGAAACTTCATAGGTGGATAGACCTCATTGAGGAGGAGTGCAGTGCACAAGAATGATAACTCTACCTTGCATGATTTTTGAGTTATTGCCCTTTGTTATTTTTCAAAATTGATTTTTTGTCCAGAGCATAACTCCAAAAGCCTATGAGATATTAACATGAAACTTCATAGGTGCATAGATCTCACTCACTCAGGAGGTGTGCAGTGCACAAGAATGATAACTCTACCTTTCATAATTTTTTAGTTATTGCCCTTTGTTATTTTTCATACCTAATTTTTCACCAGAGTGGAGCATAACTCAAAAAGTGCCCTTTTTTTCATGCTATTTTGTCCAGAGCTTATCTCAAAAAGTATTTGAGGTATCAACTTTAAACTTCAAAGGTGGATGGATCACATTGAGGAGAAGTGCAGTGCTTAAGAATGATAACTCTACCCTGCATTATTTTTGAGTTATTGCCCTTTGTTATTTTTCAAGATGAATTTTTGTCCAGAGCATAACTCAAAAAGCCTTTGAGATATCAAAATGAAACTTCATAGGCGCATAGATCTCTGACTCAGGAGGTGTGCACTGCACAAGAATGATAACTCTACCTTTTATAATTTTTGAGTTATTGCCCTTTGTTCTTTTTCATACTTTAATTTTTTCTCAAAAAGTATTTGAGGTATCAACTTGAAACTTCATAGGTGGATAGATTTTACTGAGGAGGGATGCAGCACACAATAATGATAACCTACCCTGCATTATTTTTCAGTAATTGCCCTTTGTTATTTTCAGCCATCAGTATTCACATAGGTTTCAAATCTGTAATCACTATAGCCATCAGGTTTCATTACCAAAAGACCTCTTAAAATAGAATTATTCCGCTCTACTACATATACATTCTTCCAATGAGCAAACACATTCGGCGGGGGATGGCCATGTTGACATGGCTCTTGTTAAAAATTGGCACAAATATTGAATTTGTAATAACGTGCTCAGTCTTACATTTCCTGTTACCAAGGCAACGAGGGGACATCTCGAAATTGCCAAAAATCACTAGTTTGCGTTGATTTTTTCCATCAAATAGATTTCCAATTGCTGCAACTTCTCAATGGATTGCGATAGAGGGTCATTTTAAGCCTCTCTCAAGTCCAAACTTTCTTGGCGATAAGGGGACTGCCGCCCCCTCCCCTTCAACCCCACAAACAGAAAGGGGCACATCCCCCTTCTGGCAACCCCCGATGTATCTTTTGGATAGGGGGCGCGCCGAAAAAGTGGTCATAATTTTAAACAACATTTCTCAAACAAAAGCAGGTGTTGAGGTCCTAAATGATTTTTTCACTAATTGAGACAGCACAAAATGGGGTGTTTGAAAAAGGCGTTAAAAGGCATCTCTATTGTTTAATGGGTTTACAGAAAATTATGAAAATACCTGGAATTACCCAAATTGCGTTTTTCCATGCATAACATATAAATTTGAGGAAATATTGTTGTTTTGTAGAATTTTTTAAAAAAAAATTATTAACCCATTACTGCATGAGCATTTTGTCTCATAAAGAAACTGCTTCAATCCTAATCAAACTTGGCAAAAATGTTGACTGGACCATTGACTTTGTAATAACGCCGAAAAAATGATCACTTTTTAAACAACATTTCTCAAAAAAACAAGGGTTAGGGGCCTAAATAAGGCATTTTTTATTAATCAAACATTGTCAAGAATACCGCAGATTGTCAACGCCAATATACCTTGTATTTGAAGGACACGGGCTCGATAGTTGTGCATGCATATTTGAATGTCATTTGTACATACATGTTTTTATCAGTTGTGAATTTACAAACAGATAATGAAGATTTTGCAAAAGTAATCAGTGATTGATGAGTCGAGGTTATCTGTACAACTTGTCTAGTTACGTGTGACACATTGTTGAAAAGATATTTTCGGAATATATAGAGGTACGCTTTTGTTTTCTTTTAAATAGTTAAAAAGTAATATAAAAAAGATGAAATGTATCTTCATTCTTGTATTATGGTATGCTTCTGGCTATTGTATTAATCGAGCGCATCATTATACGGTATATGCATGATATTAACGGTAAAGAATGCGAGTCAAGAAACAAACGTTCATCTGGTACTTCATTTACTAAACCGGCGTTACCTTATAAAACAAAGTGCAACAAGCGAATTTATCTGCTTGCTTCCTTTCAGTAGTACTTAACACATTAAGACTTTGCTAGTTTTACCTCAAATTAACTCAGAAGTGTTTACCATACATTCAAACGTCGCATATAAGGAGAAAAAACATAACGTCTTAAAAACCTACATTCGCTCTTTCTGAGCTGTTTAAATTGTATGAGTTTATAGCGCACCGGAACCGAAGGTTCAGGGTGAGCTATTAGAATCAAAGGGGGATGGCGGTCGTCCGTCGTCATGCGTCAACAATCATCTTCTCTGAAACCGCTGGACAGATTTATTTCAAATTGGGTATGTGGCATCCTTGTGACAGTCTCAAATAAATTTGCTCATATCATTTCAGTAGACCCCTTTAAGGGGTCAAGAGAACTTAACATAGAACCTTAAGACATCTTCTTCTACAGAACTAATTGGATGATCACCAAACTTTGTCTGTAGTATTCTTAATTAGACTTTTATCAAATTTGCTCATATTAATTTGATTGGCCCCTTTTTAGGGGCCTCTTTAGCTAAAAATAGAAAAAACCTTCAAACACGCTTGTACTGAAGTAAATGATGGATGGTCACCAAACTTTGTCTGTAGCATTCTTATGTAGTCTTTTATTAAATTTGCTCACATTATTTTGAATGGCCCCTTTGAGGGACTGCTTAAGCTAAAATACCACAGGCCATAGCTGCTCAAATCTAATGAAAAATATTGATAATTGCTATAGTCTAGAGTCTTTTTGTAAATATAGAATAAACATGTTTTGACTTAATACAAAGAAGATATGTTATGTTTAAAATTCTATACACTATAGGATAACACAATATAAATATAATAATAGTGTCATTAAAAAACTGGCAGAATTTTAAAGAAAATACCAACATTTACTTGACCAGTATTAAGAATAGTTTATTCATTCTTTTATTGAAAGTAGACATTTTTTGTAAGAATTTCATAGATTTCAATAAATTTCTTTGATTTAAATACTTTACTCAAGGAAGAGCATAGTATATCTTTTATGAAAGGAAAACAACTCATGTTGGAATGTCTTTCATACATGTGAACATGTTATGCAATTTTTCTAAAAGAAGATTCAATAGCTGGGACTAATGACCTGTTTGCTGTTGAAATTATTTGAGGTCATTTATGAAATAACTGGAGCATATTATAAGGACATAAAGATACCAACACACTGTTATTTTTAAAACTCTATAATACTTATTTTAAATGTAAATGTTTTCAGACATATGTAATACTTAATTGATAGTATACAGCTATGCAATACAGTAAATGCTAAATTAAATTAATTAATTAATTAATTAATACTGGTCAAGTAAATGTTGGTATTTTCTTTAAGGAAAGGACTACCATGAGCTATTGTAGCTCTCGGTCCAATTCCTTTCTGCTTAAATTGTAAATTATTAACATGTATATATTACCTTGAATAAAAATATGTTTAAACCAAGAATACTTTTACATGTACATTGAATCAATTAAAACACAATGTGCTTTTTATCTGAACAGTAAACATATCTGCACATTGTTCATTTGAAATAAGACCCTCACCCCAAACTCACTAGACATGCGCTATGACAAAGTTCAATTGTACAGTAAATTGTCATTTGTAGGTCAGTGTGGAAATACAATTCGGCCTAAAGAAAGATTAAATTTGTTTCCTGTACCTTACTTACAAAGATGAGTTTGTATGCTTAATTTTTTATTGAATTTTGTTAAAATTGTTGTAATATTTTTCAATCATTGTTGAAATGGATTCAAACTTGGAGAAAGCACATTTCAATATACTTTGGGACACACTGTTGAACCTGATGTGTCATGTCCATAATTGAATTTTGGTATAAGTTGAGCTGTTATTGATGTAAAACTTGAAACCATTTCACCTAATTTTTTTTTGGGGTTTTTAAAACTTTGAAATTTTTAAAGGGAAAAGTAATTTAATGCGGGAAATTTAATTAAGATATTTAAACTGGACTACTTTTGGGATTTTATGATATCGCTTTACCTAGTTTTTCCCCTTTTTTTTAAATTTCCTACTTGAAAAATTTTTCAGGGGGTTAAAAATTTTTTCCTGACTTAATTTAAAATTTTCAGCTGGCCTACTTGTGATATTTTTTCATGTTCAGACTTGAATTTTAGACTATTTTACTACAGTGATATTTCAGCTCACCTTAGCAGAGGGTAAAATTGTGAACTATTGAGATTGGATAATGTCTGTTGTTTGTGCTTGAATATTGTAAGCATTTGCTTTAAAAAGATAGTTTTCCCTCAATTATTTCTTAATTATTTTCAAAGATTGAGTAGCATCAAATGCATAATATTTCTCAACAAGCTGCATTTATTTCCATGAAAAAGATATTTGCACCAAATATATCTGCATAAGAGTGTGTGTTTTTTCATCCCTTAAATAATAAGAATACCTATATGTTTTACCTGTAAAATTTTACACCTGTAATTTTGAGCTGAAAAATTATACACTTGTATTTCTATACCTGTACAATTTTACACATGGATTGAAAACAGCTGTAAAAAGTGCAACTCTATTTTGGACCAGAATAAAAATACGGATTATTTACATATTTCGTTCATAGTACAGGTGTAAAGCTGGTGTAATTTGCTATAAAGGGGATTTTTTTGAAAAAAAAGGCTTTTTTTGGGAAAAATACAGAGTAAAAATTTTTGTACAGGGATGTTACAAAAAAAAATGTTTTTTAATCTTTCTGGGCCAAAAATGTTAAAATTTCCAAGTACACACCTTTCATATTTTTCGTGGGGGCATTTTTTGTATTTTATTCCAAAAGTTATAAAAAAAACCCCTTTAAAATTAAAAAAGCTGTAGAGTTATTTAATTGCATTTATTCTAAAAGTATCATAGGGAACCCAAAATTTAAACATTTAAAAATACTTACAAAGCATTTTTCCCAAAAAATTAAGGGCCCAAAAATTTTTTTTCAATTTTTTTGGGGGAACAATTTAAAATTTATGGGTCAAATGAGTGATCTAGCACCATCTTAGGCCTATTGTATATTATTATGAAGGAAAAAAAACAGTGTTGTGAAAGTATTTAACTGGAGAAGCAGGTTAAAGTTGAACTGGACTTGCCTTTTGGCAAAATAATTTGAAAAATATTTTCTACAATGAAAAACAGTTGTTTCTTGTGAGCGACTCAGGGCCACCACGCCCCTTGTTTTCCTGTTCGCGTGTATCTGAGGTCCCAGAATAACTCAATGACATTAGTTGTGCCTAAATCTCGGACAGTACGATATGGTGACAGGTGTTCCAAACCCGCGGGAAAATTTGGAAGCGTTACCCCCTGACGTTAGAGGGGTAATACCTGCATTTTTTTAAGAGAGCCGAAAAACACTTTTATTTCATAAAGTTCTATGGACGTTAGTTCTAAATAATACATGTACTACTTTTGCTATATTTCGGTTTTTTAATTGTTTTGATTTTAAACAAAAATGTTCTGATTTTTAACCTTTATGTTTAGTTATCTTATTTTTTTAAAGGTTTTATTAATTAAGTTGTACTTATGTTTTTTAATTAAAATTAATGAATAGAGGATATTGAATGATGAAAGTTCATACGGGAAAATTTTTGGGCACGAGTTTTTGAAAAAAAAAAATTAAAAGCGACCCTCTGGCGAGCATAATTTATTTTTTTTAAAACGAGTGAAAAAAATAAGTAAGTTAACAAATTTTAATTTTCAATTTATCAATCCCCCAAAAAATTTAAAAGACTTTTAAAAGTGGAAAAAAGAGCTTTTTTTCATTGAGGGCCCCTTTAAAGTATAACGTAACATTTAGCGCGTTTTTCACATTTTCTATAACGCAAATGAGTCATCAAAATTATGCACGGCCGTAAATATTTTTACGGAGTCCAAAATGCAGGATGTGTGATAATATTTTTTTATCGATTTATGTAAAGACTTTTGAACATTTTTATTATAAAAAAGAGTGCTATAGAAATTTTGGTTATTAATAAAATAATAATTAAAAACGTAGTTGGGAAAATTAATGTGTAGTATTTTACTGTTTTTATATAAACAACTCGCGTTTCCGTGATTTTTCCCAGGGGCCGGAATTTTAAATGGGGATGGGGGGTTGCAACGAGTCGGTCCAAAAACAACGTCATTTTACGCGTTTTAAAAAAATAAACCCGCGTTAAAATGAATCTTTTTTAGAAGGGATTGTGTTATGGGAGAAAGTCTTTTATTTTGTTTTTTAAGTTGAAGTTTAAGAATTGTAAAAAAATTTAGTTGGGATAAAATGATTTATTTTTCCATGAACATAAAATTTTAAATTTTGAGGAAACCCCTTTTATTTATGAAATAATGTGGCAGAATATGCAAGAAAAAAAAATGTTGCGGTTCGGACCTATGACAGATATAGAGGATATTGAATGAGTGTAAGTTCAATACTGAATTTATTGCACGAGTTGAATAAAATTATATTATGCGAGCCTCTGGCGAGCATAATATTATTTTATTCAACGAGTGCAATAAATTCAGTAAAGAATTCACGATTTAAAATTCTATTTTTTAATACCCAAAAAATACCGTTAAAAATGAAAAAAAGAGTCATTTTTTATTGACGGACTATAGTATAAGCTAAATTTAGCGCGTCTTTTCCTATGTTTGTTAAGTAAAAGAAGTCACGTAAAATTATGCCCGGCGTGCATCATTTATAGGATCGCAAAATCGGCCCGGGTTGTGATAAAAATTTTTAAATTCCTATAGTTGCTAGGACGCTAATTTCCCGTAAAAATTTGTTAATGGATTCCAAAAAAAAATAATGCCCTTGAGTCGTATCGTACTTTTTTTCTTTATTAGCTAAAAACCAAAAGACATTGGGCCCGGTTTTTTTTGTTTTTGTTTTCCCCCTTTGGTTTCTGCCATTTGGGAAAAAGGACATTCCCGTTTTTTCCACATTCTGGGGACGGATATTTGTGGCGTATCAAAAAATTTATAAAGTAAAAATTGTGTTTCCTAAGTCGATAAGATTGAACCTATCGATCTCATGCTGGAAATTTTCACCAAAAGTAGGGAAAATCATGACACTTTCATTTTTTGCTAGAAAAAGACAATTTTTACGCTTTTTTAAAATAAAAATTTTTATTTCAATGAAAAAAGGCCATCTGTTTTTAAAATTTAAAAAGTTTCTTTTGTAATTTTCCATTATAAAATGTTTAAGAATGAGCTTGTAGGGTTGTTATGAGGGGATTTTTGATCAAATTTTGACAGTTATTAAGCTAAACGTTTTTATGGAAAAAATATTATTTTGGGGTGGGTTCGATCCCCGGGAGATGCTTTGGTAGTTTAGTGCGGAGGAAGGTAGTCTAGTACTGGTGTAACTCTCCAGGAACGATGGTTAGGAAACTACCCGCCTATATGACTGAAATACTGTTGGGAAAAGGCTTAAAATGAAACAAACAAACAAACAATACCTATATCCATATAAGTTATATGCACCATTCACGTTTTCCGGTTCGACATTGTAAAACGTGTTGTTATTTGGTTGCCATTAATGTGATAGACCTCAATCTTTGATTTGAACTGATACACTATAAGAAATTTCGGAACAAAATACTTATATCTATATCAGTAATATGTACCGTTTTCAGGTGAGAATTTTGTAGTTCGTCCTATTTGTTTTTTCATTAATGTGTATGCCCCACCATTTGTGCTGAATTAACAAGTCACAACAGATGACATCTGTCTGTGTGTCTAAAGGAGATATCACCTCCATTGGCTTAGATAACAGTTCACCTCTATTTTGATATTTGAGCCCACGACCTCGACATATTGAGTCAGACCTCTATAGCACGCTTCATCCACATGTTGAATTCTTGATTTAGCCTTTTCTAACCTGTAAAGAAAGCATTATATTGCCATTTCAGTGTCAGTGTGATTGAAAAAAACCCATAAAAGTTACAGTATGAATATGACGTTATTCTAGCAAGGACATTACGAGTAAAGGGACGTAACACGAATGTAATTGTATCAAATATTACTTCAAGAGTTACCTTTTCTTGATATATTAGTTTGGCTGATTAATAACCGCCTATATTTTTATAGTAATTTCAATTTTTGTATTTTAATTTTTGTATTTCAATACTACTAATATGCTTTTATTTTACACAATAACGTAATACGTTGTTATATAATTTTGGTAGAGAAGAGCGGGTGAAAAAGGCAAAAGATATGAACATCATAATCTGCCCCCTAGAGCTCAGTCGGTAAAGTACATGATGATTATATTGCAGGTAAAATGGAGACAATGAAGTATGCAGTGGTGTACTTTATCTTAACATATGATTACACTTTTTGTACCAGTGTACATGAAAATCAAGACACACGGTCAAGTTGTAGAAGCTATGGACGTTGTTACAACCCGAACTATTGCGATGGTCTTCTATCGCCCCCTAAATGTTCACAGAAGCATTTATTAAACAAGTTAGAGTGTTTATCAGCCTTGCTAGAAGATAAATCAAATGATAGCGATTGGTCAGATACAATAAAAGATTTAACAGAGAACGTAACCTTGATGGTTAATCAGATAGGTGATTTTACAAAAAAAATAGTCGAAATTAAAAAGATGTGTAAGAAAACAAAATCTGATTTGAAAGATATTCTGATATCATACTTCACAGAGAATGTCAACTCTCTTACTGTAAGTTACAAAGACTTAAAGGAGAAACAAGATGGTTTAGAAATTAAAATGTCCGAGTTAAAACAGTATCGCGAAGACACTGATAAAGCATTAGAATCACTTAGATACGAATTAAAACATATAAAAGATAACTTTAAATCGTTTATGTTAAAATCACAAACGGGACACACGAACAGGGAAGAAGGGATTCTGACAAGCGATGATGAAGAGAATAGAACAATAGATAGTTCAGAATCAAAGTTGAAAGAATCATGTGTAAAGGAAATCAAGAAAACGAGAGAAACAATAAATGATTTAGGAAATAAATTACTGGCGAATCAGGAACAGCTGAAAGAATATGCGAAACATGAAGAAAGAATTGAAACAAATAAAGAGGACCTTGATGTCATTCAACCAAATACGTTTATTAAAGGTATGTGTTTCATAATTAATAGCTCAAATTAATAGCTCTGATTTTTTTATCGAAGATAGTGAATAATTTCCCTAAATATAAGTGATCGGATAACACTAGTATTTCAATTATCAAATGTAATTACCATAGATAAATTAGACAGCTTCATTTCGTTTATTTCTGCTACATATATGTACATTTCCAATGAAAACTGTGTTGTCGTTCATGTTTCCTATGCAGGAAAATGTATATTTTCATTTATAATAATTTATAGGAAAATAAATATTCCCCACGTGAAAATACAATTTGCTTTGTTTTATACCACTCATTTCATATGCAAGTTTCCAGCGATGACCGCTGGTGCCCCTTTTGTAAGCTCACCAGAACCAAAGGTTCATCATCAAATGGGGATGGTCCGGCGTCCATCGTCCGTCGTCATGCGTCAACAATCATCTTCTCTGAAACCTCTAAACAGATTTACTTCAAATTTGGTCTGTAGCTTCCTTGTGACAGTCACACCTACATTTGCTCATATCATTTCAATTGACCCCTTTTATGAGAGATCATGAGAGCTGAAAATAGAGAAAGCCGTTAGACATCTTCTTTCAAAAT
>NW_026863953.1:0-54117 GCF_026571515.1 Ruditapes philippinarum | reverse complement strand
AAATGCCACCGAGATTTTTTAATTGCACAGTGATCTAAGTATCAAAGTATCGACCGCTATCTGGAACTTAACTAGTTTAAGGTTGCAGATCGAAAATAAGTCAAAGATCAGTATTTAAGCAGAACATAGTTGACAGCCCTCATAAATTTGGAACCCAAAGTGCGTTGTATCCCAAAGTGCAGTGTTACAGCCTTTACAAGTCAGTGCGCATGCTGACACAATATGAGCCACGTCACCACAAAACCAACATAGTGGGTTTGCGACCAGCATGGATCCAGACCAACCTGCGCTTCCGCGCAGTCTGATCAGGATCCATGATGTTCGCTATCAGTTTCTCTTCATGCAATATGATTTGTAAGCGAACAGCATGGATCCTGATCAGACTGCGCGGATGCGCAGGCTGGTCTGGATCCATGCTGGTCGCAAACGCATTACGTTGGTTTTGTCATGACGCGGCTCATATAACTGTTCCACATATTAAAGGCAGTGACTGTGAGCAGTTAAGGAACGGTAAGCGGCCTATTTTAGTGATAAACAGCGCATGTTATCTATACTTTTTATTCATTGCCATTCAATTTGAAGTTTACGATTTAGTGTCAAATGGGTAATAGTCATCTAGTTTTAAAAGCTTTATATAAACTGTGTATGAAATATTTTTTAACTTTTATCTAAAAACCTTTAAAAAATTAACATTGTAAAATGTGAACATCTGTCAAATCTGGGGTAATATAAGAACATGTGGTACATTTTATAAACAGGTATGTATTGAACTGTCTATCAATCAATCAGGAAATATCAAGAAAAAATGTCTATAGCTTGTCATTCATAAGTACAGAGCATGTTACAGTCTGCACGGGTGTGTTGCCTGGCGTACATGTATCTCTTTACCACATTATTCATCCGGTTCCAACAGTATAAAGGTACAGTGTTGTTAACAGTTGTTGCTTTTGATCTAAGCTTATTTAAAGGAAATTCTATTATTATACAGTTTTCACTCTCTTTTATGGGGAAAAGACATATACCTGTAGCACGAGCCTTTAAACTTTCATTAATGAGCCGCGTCACGACAAAACCAACATAATGGGTTTGCGACCAGCATGGATCCAGACCAGCCTGCGCCTCCGCGCAGTCTGGTCATGATCCATGCTGTTCGCTATCAGTTTTTCTATTTGAAATAGAGTTGGTAAGCGAACAGCATGGATCCTAGTCAGACTGCGCGGATGCGCAGGCTGGTGTGGATCCATGCTGGTCGCAAACCCACTATGTTGGTTTTGTCGTGACGCGGCTCATTTGTTATTTTTTTCTCAAGATGGAAAAGTATCAATGCGACAGCTGCGTCGAAGAAACACTTTTTAATGGCACACAGTAAACGTAATTTAAATTGAAACGAAGTCGTTCAATTCAATGCCATTCACATTACATGAAAATATAAAGAATGAGCTTAACAGTGACTGACATATCCACGGAAGACCGTTTGGGATATTACAAATTCATGAATGCCCGATTTTATCTTCGTGAATTCAGAATTTTAACTTGATGAATTCACGTTTTCAACATACAGAATTCACGATAGCAAATTCATGAATTCATGATTTCAAGTTCACGAATTCATAATGTACACTTTACGAATTCACTATTTCCACTTCATGAATTTAATTTCATGAATTTCTTATTTGAACTCTAAGATTTCATCTTCACGGTGTTGAAATCGTGAAGTTCACAACGTGAATTAAAATCGTGAATTTGTGAAGTTGAAATCGTGATTTCATGAAGTTGAAATATTGAATTCGTGAAGTTGAAATCTTGAATTCGGGAAGTTGAAATCGTGATTTCATGAAGTTGAATTCATGAAGTCAAAATCTTCATTCACGAAGCTGATAACGTGAAGTTCAAAACGTGAAATCACGAAAACAGAAACAACTGAAAGGGTAATGAGGAAAAAGTGGATGTGGTGTCAAGAGATTCTCTTTTTGAAAGGGAAGATGTTTTCCACAAAAAATCAATACCATTAATGTAGGCCGAGCAATGTAATTATTATGCAAAAAAAAAATGTTTTGGCATTTCATTTACGTTCGTAAAATGAGCAGTAATGACGTAACAACAAAAGGTAAAATAGTCCTAATTACATAGCATATAAAACTTAGTACATTTTTGTACGCTACATTTGGGAATGATTTTAATTACTCCTTTAATTGCTTTTAAACTCCTTTTTATTTAATATGGAATATATTCAAAAGGAATTAATAACATCTGCACAAATTATCCACGCAGTGCCATTGTCTGTTACAGTTTGGGAGTCCTGCCGCATTACTGGTGCAGTCTTGCTGGGTCATACAATCTGTAATGGGGGAAATAAAGTGACATTTTATCGTACACACAATTTATTACTTAACCTGCAGAAACGACTTGTCATAATCTTTAATTCAAATAATTGAATACATCGCTACCCGCAAACATTTTAAACTAACAACAGGAAATTTGTTGTTAAATATGAGCCGCGCCACGACAAAACCAACATAATGGGTTTGCGAACAGCATGGATCCAGACCAGCCTGCGCATCCGCGCAGTCTGATCAGGATCTCCATGCTGTTCGCTATCAGTTTCTCTACTTGTTATAGGGTTTTTAAGCGAACAGCATGGATCCTGATCAGACTGCGCGGATGCGCAGGCTGGTCTGGATCCATGCTGGTCGCCAACCCATTATGTTGGTTTTGTCATGGCGCGGCTCATATATATTATTGCTTTATTAAATGATAACTTAATTTAATTAGTCAAATGATGACGATGCTGACGATGTTACGGTTGAACAAGTGGAAGGGGAGAACAAGTTGCTGATGACACAAGAAGCAATAGAACAGCCTATATTTAGGCACAGAATGAAAACTACTTTTTGTACGCTGATAGCTAGGAATGTAACATTTCTAGTCCAAATCAACATTGCTTGATTGGTTGCTGGTAGGTAGCGTGATTTGAAGTCAGAGACCCGAACAGGGTGGACTTTTTTTGTTGCTTATACGCAATACCAATTTATAAGCCCTGATCCCAATCACAACCCATCTTTTTCTGTCGTTATCGTAATTCAATACAAAATGTATTTATATTTTAACCCATTACTTGCTAAAATTGTGTAATGTATTTGCCCTGTATTGAATCGGAAACAATCCATTCAAATGATTCCAATATCAAAATTCAAAGCAATCAACAGTGTAGTGCACGGGTGTGCACGTTGACCTTGCACGAAGACTAATCACTTTCGGTTCCGGCACGTATAAAGGGAGTCAAAATATTTTGCAGTGTAAAAAGCGAGCTTTGAGATATTTTTTGTCTGGGTCAGAATCTCGCTTCTACAGACACCACACAATAGGCGTTTACTATGTTGCACGTAGAGGAGAGATATTGGCCAAGCACAAAATAGCACAATATATCAGTGCGTAGTGGATAAGTTCACTTTTGCAACGAGAAGGAATATAATCTTATTACAATTTATACACTGTAGATGGTGTAAGATAAACTTACTGTTGCATGTACAAATTTGATTCACACATTCCTTGTAGTAACCAAATGAACATTGAAAGCTCATACATTCTGTTGCCACATTATTGTTTGGGCAATTTTCGGCAAAGACGTCAACAACTGAAAAAATAAGCCTCAGGTTTACAGCTGATAACAATTCTTATAATGTGATGAATCATATGAAGTAATAATAGTATTATGGAATTTAAGATGCTTCAAATTGCAGCGTCTTAGTTCTTATTTAATTCTCATCGAACATAAATTAAATTTGCAAATACTTATCTTGTCAGCCAGCACGTTTCGAAATATACATGTAACATTTGTATCCCCTATTAAAGTTATACATTTAAATTGTACGTAAAAAATCGAAATATTTTCTCACCCTTTGCAATCTAAATAGATACATGCTACTATAAGAAAAGTGACGAAATAAAGAAAATCAGAATCTCCAAAGAACGCCTAAAACGGCAAGGCTCGGTTTAATCGAGTCTGTTTAAGGACGATACAAGAAAGTGCAAGCTACCGTCCACGCCCCCTTGCACCGGTTAAAGCAGAATTCAACATTTGAGCACGTAAATGGTGATATTTTAAATCTGAAAACATTCGCAGATGATTTTATACAAAGCCAGAGTCACACAAGCTTTTATTAGTTGATACAGCTTATTATATACTAGTATATGATTTGTCTTACCCATCGTAATTGCGACACAAAATAATAAAGCCTTCATTTTTTAATGTTACTTTCGTGAAAACAGAAGTTAAAATGAGTGTCTCGTTGAGTGTGTCTCACGTAAAATGAACGATAGCTGTGAGAAATGAACATGTGCGGCTACAATCAGAACATTACATTTGTACGTTCATTTTCAACTTTAGTACTAAAAGATAAGTGTATTACATTACACAAACTGTCAACTTATGTAGTCAAATAATATAGCAGACTTCCATTCCACCTTGTTTTCTGCTAAGTCTACACAAGTCAACATTATTTGTTACTTCTGTATTCTTGTACTTGTACCAGTTGACCTTGGCATATATTTGTTTTTATAAGATGGCTTCTCGTAACCACTATACATCGATTGCCTTTTAAGGCCTTTTTTTAAAAAAAACAAAAAACAAATTGCCGTACATATAATTTTCAAGGGGATAAGAAAGCGAGGGAACATTTAGTCATTATGTTCATTCCTTCATGGTCCAGTCAATTCTACTAAATGCACTCTTCCCGTTAACTGACAAAGCTTCGCCACAATTGTGATTGTAATTCCTAGATATAAACGTTTGCCTCACCCTGTTGAATTTAATTTAATATGAACTGGTTCACAATTTGAATTTACAGGTTTACAGTATCAAAATATTAAAACAGGCTTGACTATCATGTTCAAAAGTCTGTTACTGCTACGGCTAATGGTGCAAAGATTGAAATTTGCCTTACTTCTAATTTATTTAAATATTTTAACTACTTTGAAAGAAAAAAACACACTTAAATATATATATTTTATTAAAAATACTCACTCATGTATCAAGAAAGCACATATAAATAATTACAAACAACATGTAGATTTAATTGATTTGAAAATTATATGTTATGTTTTTTCTATAGACTAGATAACTAAGGGTCATCAGGATGAACTATTGACTTTTATATACAATAGTCTCTATAGAATCTGTCACCTAAAAGCAGTATTGAATCTAAATAACAGTTAACCCGTTACTGCACTAAGTTGACAACTATTTCAATCTCGACAATAGCATTAAATGCTAGTTTTGAGTCTTTAGACAACTTAAACAGACAGTGTGGGAGAACGACAAGGCAGTGTAAATATGACAGCTTTTAATTTGTGCCTTTCATTACACCCACAGGTGTCAAGTTTCTCCACTAAAAAGTAGGCCATTTTTATGTCTGAAATTTCATTATCACAGTCCTAATATAACTGACAAAAAAGCCTTATCTTCAACAATTCTTCGTGACCCTTTCAACATTTATTTCCCCTTTTTAAAGTTTGGAAGTTCATTACAACAAATAATTATATATTTCAAATACTTTTCATGACAATTTCAACATTCATTTTAAGTGGAAACAAAACTAATACAAAAGTAGGTTTTTATTTCAAATTGAAAAGTGAGCTGTAGTTTGGTTTTATATAAACTACAATACTCTTATACCAACTTTCTGTTGATAGAGAAAAGAATGAGATAATAATGTACATGTGTTTACAGTTAACACATTAGATATAAACAGATCTCTATGACTTTTCATGCAGATCTTGTACTTCCAGCATAAAAAATATTTTGAATCATAAAGACGTGGTGAAGCTAAAAACAAGGAAACAAAATACATATGTAGTACTTCAAACTTGTGAAACAATAAAAAGGAGACAATAGTTTTTTTATATACATTGCACATAGTAGTTACATTGTATTAACACACAAAAAGAGCACTACAAGGCATCATCACATATTTCTGGTTAGTCCAATATGGACATTTAATTGGAGTCCGGATTTAAGCTATACTATGCTAAAATTTGATGTTAGAAAATATTGATAATTACTTCAGTTTCTTTGTAAATTGAAATAAAGACTTCACAAAAAGTAGATAATTATGTTATGTTTAAAACTTTACAATATGAATATATTGTGCCATTAAAAAATGAGTGTTTTTTTTTAAAGAAAATACCAACTTTACTGGGCCTATAATAGAGAACACAGCTTTCAATACTTAATTTATTCATTCTTTTATTCAAATCAGACAAATTTAGTCGATTAAAGTATCTTACTCAAGGATGAACATAGTAAATCTTAAACTGGAGGTCAGACAGGCACTATATATAAACAGTAAAGCCATTTTCATAATCAATTGAGGTTATTTAGCTTTCAGAAATATAATTGGTGTAAACAATTTAAATGTAATTATCATTCATGTATCTTAAACATGTATTACAAAAATATAGGCTGAAAATACATGAACTTGAACAATAAGATAAAATAGTGTAACAATTATGATAATGTGTTCTGGGAAAGTCAACTTAGTGCAGTAATGGGTTAACTTTTAACATAATTTAATAGGAGGTAACCTGTTACTGCACTTAAGTGACAATATGACCTAATACTGGCACAATGGATGGTATAATTTTTAAACCTTGTTTACAAATACGTTTTTAAGCATGAAAAGCATTCATGCTTTGAAACTTGCTTATCAACAGCAAGGTTTTGTTTGGGTTTTTTCCCTCTAACCTCAAATTATCATGACTTTTTCCACTCATATTTGTTCACTTTTATTATAATCAACTGTTGCATTTTTCTTTCAAAATTCCATGCATACCCTTAATATATTTGGGTAAGAAAGTCAGAAACAAACTATAAAATAATTATTGTTTTTGGCCTAATATCACAATTATAATCTGTGGTCCCTAAAGTCTCTGCTATCTAAAGATCTCCTATTTTCCTACGTGTCTCCAGTCATAATGGCTAAGAATTCATTTTCGTTGACTGAAAGAAACAAAATGATGTAAGTTTTTATAATATATATACTGAAGATGATAAAAAAACAATAAAGTTCTGCTTGTACCTAACATACTTAAAGATATACTATGCTCAAATTTGATGTTTGAAAATATTGATTACTACTACACAGCCTCTATGTAAATACAAGAGGGCCATGATGGCCCTGGGGTCGCTCACCTGTACATAGTCCCCCAGGGCGGGGCCAGTTTAAACCAAAGGGCTTTTATTTGAACAAACTTTGAAGACACCCATTAGAAGATGTTTCATGATGTTAAGTTTTTGCTATACACAAATAATGAAAAACAATGACTTTTGCCCCCCCTCCCCCTGGCAGGGCCAATTTTAACCCAAGGGCTTTTATTTGAACAAAATTGGTAGACACCCATTAGAACATGTTTCATGCTAAATATCTAAGGTCTAACTCTTTGGGTTCTTTAAAAGAAGATTTTTAAGTTTTTACTACATGTATATAGGAAAAATCAATGACCCCTGGGGCTTGGCCAATTTTGATCCCAGGGCTTTTATTTGAACAAACTTGGTAGACACCCATTAGAAGATGTTTCATGCTAAATATCTTAGCTCTAGCTCTTTGGATTCTTAAAAGAAGATTTTTTAAAGTTTTTACTATATGCATATAGGGAAAATCAAAGACCCCCTGGGGCAGGGCCAATTTTGACCCCAGGGCTTTTATTTGAACAAACTTGGTAGACATCCATTAGAACATGTTTCATGCCAAATATCTAAGCTCTAGCTCTTTGGGTTTTTTTAGAAGAAGATTTTTTTAAGTTTTTACTATATGCATATATGGAAAATCAATGACCCCCTGGGGCGGGGCCAATTTTGAACCCAGAGCTTTTATTTGAACAATCTTGGTAGACAGTCATTAGAAAATGTTTCATGCTTAATATCTCAGGTCTAACTCTTTGGGTTCTTTAAAAGAACATTTTTTTAAGTTTTTACTATATGCATATAGGGAAAATCAATGACCCACTGGGGCGGGGCCAATTTTGACCCTATGGATTTTATTTGAACAATCTTGGTAAACACTCACTAGAAGATGTCATGCCAAATATCTAAGCTCTAGCTCTTTGGGTTTTTTAGAAGAAGTGTTTCAAGTTTTTTCTTTTGGTTGCCATGGCAACCAGAGTTCTGCATTGAATGGAATTCTTTGAACAACTTTGTTAAGGCTTCACACCAGAAACATCCCTGTGAAGTTTCATTATGATCTGCCTTATGGTTTCAGAGGAGATTTCGTTTGAAAAGTGTGAACGGACAACGGACGACGTACGACGGACGAAGAGTGATCCTAATAGCTCACCCTGAGCATATGCTCAGAAGAGCTTATAAAATAAACATGATTCCCCTTCATTCAACGTAAAAATGTTATGTTTTGAACTCTATACACTATAAGTGGTCACAATATGAATATACTGTATAGTGTCATTAAAAAACAAGAGCTGTCTGTAGGACAGCACGCTCGACTATTCTAAGTGCTTGATAGTAAAAGAGCCTTGATAATGTTAAATTTTTTAAGTTCACAAAAGGGCTAATTTTTTTTATAAATTCACGTTATAGGCCTTAGAGAGAGTCTAATTATACAGTATTGGCTTGACTATTCGGAAGGTAATGTCACGAGGGTGTTTTATTGAGTATAATAATACTAATTACCCATGAATAAATAAATTTGACAGAAAAGGTACAAAGGCTTGTTATGTAGATGTTTTATCAAGTAAATAACTGCTTTATTATTATGAATGCATAAAATTGTCCCAAAAGAGGCACAAACCCTTCAGTAGTTATTGAGATAACAGCTTACAAGCAAAACTTTACCATGAATTTCTAAGTTGAAAAAGGGGAGAAAAATCAGCCTTAATGCAAGATAGAATTATGGATCTTTGTCAGTGACCTACAATTATGACCCTAAATGCATATGTGAAGTTTTAAATAAATATCTTTAATAGTTATTGAGATATGTAAAACTTGCTTGTAAACATTAACCAAGAGAATAAGTAGAAAAGGGGATATGAATCAGC
This sequence comes from Ruditapes philippinarum, assembly GCF_026571515.1. Classification (NCBI taxonomy): domain Eukaryota; kingdom Metazoa; phylum Mollusca; class Bivalvia; order Venerida; family Veneridae; genus Ruditapes; species Ruditapes philippinarum. The sequence continues at coordinate 45,072 of NW_026863953.1, read as the reverse complement.
CTTAATGCAAGATAGAGTTATGGAACTTGGTCAGTGACATACAATTATGACCCTCCAATTATGACCCTTAGTGCATGTGTAAAGTTTCAAGTAAATATATTTGAAGACCTTTAACCTTTTACCAAAATTCTAAATTTCAAAGGGGCAAATAACTCTGCAAATATTGTAGGCGGAGTTATGCAATTTTGCAAACGGATGTACATTGTTACTATAAAAAGTTATTTTAAATTTCAATTGAATATCTCAAGCAATAATTGAGATATTTGACTTTACAAAAAATTTTAACCAAAATTTCTAAGTTAAAATGGGGCAAAATTCTGTCAATATTGTAGGCAGAGTTATCCAACTTGTCAATCTGATGTATCTTGTTACTATAAATAAGTATTGTAAATTTCAATTGAATATCTCCAGTAATAATTGAGATATTTGACTTTAAAAAAAACTTTAACCAAAATTTCTAAGTTAAAAAGGGGCATAATTCTGTCAATATTGTAGGCAGAGTTATCCAACTATCTGATGTAGCTTGTTACTATAAATAAGTATTGTAAGTTTCAATTAAATATCTCAAGTAATAATTGAGATATTTGACTTTACAAAAAACTTTAACCAACGCAGACGCCGACGCGGACGCTGACGCCGTGGCGACTTCAATAGCTCTTATATTCTTCGAATAGTCGAGCTTAAAACTGGCAGTTTTCTGAAGAAAAGAAAAGACCAACATCACAATGACCTTCAATAGGGAATGCAGCTTTCAATACAAAGTTTGAACACTTTTTTACTCAAATTAAAAACATTCAGCAAGGATTTCATGGATCTTAATAAATTTCTTTGATAAGAATATTTTACTCAAAGATGAGCAGTGTATATCTTTAACCTAAGTAAAAATTTGTAACAAATGTTTTGCCACACTTGGAAACAGGTTTGGATCTATCAAAAAAGGATAATTGTTCATTAACAAAACCACTAAAGGTGCATAAGACTATTGATCACAAATAAACCGTTTAATCTCAGTGCATTTAAGCCATATAGGTATAAAGGTACTTAATGTTGTCCTTATTTCATTAATAAATAACTTACTTTCTCCATCATAATAAATAACTTACTTTCTCCATCACCATCTCTATCAAATTCATCTATCATGGCTCTTAGTTCTTCATCCGTCATGTTTTCACCAAGTTCTCTAAAATTTTGAAACAATTATCACTTTACTTGACATTGCACTGCTAGATAGAAGAACTTTTACATTATTTTAAAAGATTAAGTTGTTTAAAACTAAATGAAAGGTGTTTTTAAACTTTATTTATTCACCAATGAAGATTAATAACAGTATGCTTTATTCAATGTTTGGTGTTGAAAATCCCTTAAATAACAAGCAATTATCATAGTATTGCAAGCAATCCATAAGTCCCCTACCGGTAAGAGCCCAAGCAACATTCTGAAGGGCCATTGGCCATTCACTTAGGTTCCTATTTTAAGTAAATTTGTTGAAAAAGTTCTTTAAAAGTGATCACAGGAAACAGTTTTTATGTACAGACAGACGGACTGAAGGACACTCTAAAGTTATTTTTAAACATCCCTGTTATCAAAATATAACATTTTTAAAATCCTATCATGATTGAAGAAGTTGGAGTAAAAATTACCAATTTCTCAAAAAAAAGTCTAAGTTCAAAAGGGGCATAATTCTGGAAATAGTCTTGCTAGAGTATTGAACACTCACAAATGTTGAGTGATAATAAGAAACATTTATATGAAGTTTGAAGTAGATACATTCAGAAAAAGAAGTTATTAAAAAAAACAATGTTTTTTTCATGAAAATTTTAAGTTCAAGGGAGGTAATTCTGATAAATTTTGTGCTAGAGTTGTGAACCTTGTCACATATGATGTGGTTGATGACAAGCAACTTATATTTAAAGTTTTAAGAAAATACCTTAAGAAATAAAGAACTTATAGTGAAAAAACTTAAAAACTAGAATCAGAAATCTTGAAATTCAGTCTATTTGTTGCCATAGCAACCAGAATTTTCAACATAGGAAGATAAGAAAAGGATGTGCATAATTTCCATACTGCCATCTACCCATATGTCAAGTTTCATAAACATATTTTCAGTACTTTTTGTGTTATCACTGGATCCAGGTTATGTGTAAAATTTGCCATATTTTCAATCTATTTGTTGCCATAGCAACCAGAATTTTCAACATAGGAAGAAAAGAAAAAGACGTGCATAATCTCCATACTGCCATCTATCTATATATCAAGTTTCATTAAAATATTTTCAGTACTTTTTGTGTTTTGTGGACGGACGGACTGACGGACGGACAGACAGACAGACGGACGGTAAACCTAAAGTCCCCTCCGGTAAACCGGTAGGGGACTAATAAGATGAAAGTTGTGCAAAGACATCTCTAGCTGTCAGTTCCTAATTACTGACAAGGCAAATCTATTTTCACAGTCTTCAGTCCCATTATCAAGTTTATGCCTATTATCAGGCTCAGTTTAAGCATATCTATTTTCACAATCTTCAAGCCCATTATCAAGTTTGCCTTTTATCATGTTTAGGCCCATTATAAAGATTCACACACTGATACATGAAACGCAGTCTTTTTCAAGTGTTGTGGCCCATAAAAGGCTTAGCTGAAAATATTTAGGTGATCTTAATTGAACTTGGCATATTAAAATTATACTAAGTTTGGTCATGACCATTCTTTATTTGAGTTATTTCATGAAAAGTAATAACCAACTTAAAAGAGCACACCCTGAGTTTATTAAAGAACCATTACAGTACCATTACATGGAGTCTGGTGATGAACTGATCATCTATATATTACAACAGTTCATGTGTTGTTTAAAACTTAATCTATTTTCACTTCTAACAATCCCATAAAGATCCAAACAAATTTCATTTTAAAACAATGTTAGAAAACAATGAATACATACTTCAGAAAAAGTTTTGATGGTTATGAGTCAAAGCATGTGTGACTGTAACAAGGGCTGTCAGTATTGACTATTCTCAGTGCTTAATAGTAAATAATGTAGGTTTTTGTAAGCCAAAAAAGGTCATAATTCTGTCAAAATTCATATTATAACCAGGGCCAATAGACAGTGACCTCCAATTGTGCTCTCAAATAAGTGTGTTAAGCTTCAGACAATTCCTTTCAGTAGTTGCAAACTTTTATAAATACCAACTTGCACCAAAGTGTGACACAAATGCCTGTGTTTCAATAGCTGTCCCTACTCTTTGAATAGAGAAGCTAAAAATTAATTTATGTAACTACTAACTTACCTTGCTACCCTCCTGAGATTTCGTAAATTTATTTTTCCAGAACTGTCATCATCAAATAATTTAAATGCTTTTAAAATTTCATCCTGAGGATCTCTTTCCAACATCATATCTGTCACTGAAAAAAAAATCATACTCTATTACCTAATATTCCTTCTTTACACAAATACAGGCATCATATGCTAAGCAAAAATTTGGGAAACTAGAATTACACTATTTTCCGAGTCTAGAAAGACCAAACTAATTTTTGATAGGACTAAAAGCATCAAATGATCTTGATATATAATCTTAGATATCCCATTCTTCACAAATACAATATTTGATACTGTATCATTCCAAAATAGTCAAAAAGTTATTATTGTTATAAACATTCTCAAGTATTGGTTTATCATTGATCTTGCATATTCCAAAAATACAAATTTGATTCTGTGCAAATGCCAAATGAATATTTGACCTGTATAATTCTCGAAGATTCAGATGACACTCTGTACTATTTCTAATTGTTTGTTTGTTTGATTGGGTTTTACTCATACAGACACAGTATAGGTCATATGGCGATGTTCCAGCTTTACTAGTGGAGAAAGGCCTCAGATGCCCTTCTGTGCATTATTTTAGGCAAGAACAGGCACCTGAGTAGAACCTCAACATTCCATAAGCTAACTGAATGGCCTCCTCACATGAAAGATTCCAAAGTCCCTGTCGGGATTCGCATCAACAGAGCTGAGGGGCAAGTGGTTTGAAGTCATAGACCATGGCCACGGACGCCCTTGTACTATTGCTAAATACATATTTCATACTGTAACATTTCAAAAAACACAATTTATACCATATCAGTACCAAATATAAGTTAAAAATATCCCTTATAAATCAAATATTCTTAGCTGAACACTACAATGTTTCTGGTTTTTAAAAGAATATATTATGAATAAATACAGATCTACAAGGATAATACAAAGAAAATGACACACCTGAGAAAAACCTTGTTAATATATTAGTATTATTGCATCAAAGTAACTTACTTGTGTGGCGGCGTGACCTAGTGGTTAATGCATCAGATTAATAATCTGTGTGGGTTCAAACCCCATCATGGGCAAGCTGTTGTTTCTCGGAGCAAGAAAATTTACACTCATTGCTTAGTACTGGTTGGTTCCAGGAACAGATTTGAGAGTGTTTCAATAAGCTTATAGCTTCTGACACAATCAAACTAAAATAAATTTGTATAAACTTAAGTCACTTACTGACTTCATTGAAGTCCTCAAAGGTAATCTTGCCAGTTCCTTCTCTATCATAATCTCGGAGAACTTTTAGAACATCTGTTTTCTTAACATCAAATCCCAGAGCCCTCATTGCAACCTGGTAATACAATATTACAAACCATAATTTCAACAAAACAGACTTTCTTCACTCATAAACAATCATTTCTAGTTGGTTCTATTCTTCTTGGATAATGTTTAGAAAAAGGTAAAATTAACCACTGAAATATATTTAGGAAAACAGAAACTAAAAACAAACACAAACAGTTTTCAGAGTTTCTTTCTTAACAGTGATATGATGATTTTTGTTCATAGAATCAAGACACTTCTTATTTTCATGCTAAATTTGCATTATGTCATGGAACCTTTGTAACATACACTAGAATTGCATTAGTCATGGCACCTTTGTAATGTACACTAGATTTGCATTTGTCACAGCACCTTTGAAATGCACACTAGATTTGCATTAGTTACAGCCCCCTTTGTAACATACACTAGATTTGTATAAAGTCATGGCACATTTGTAATATACACTAGATTAGCATTAGGCCATGATACCTTTGTAAGACACATTATATTTTGTGTTAAGTCATACAATTATATAGCACGTAATTGTAACCAAATTATGCATACATTTTTATGATTGATGAAAAGAAAAAAAATACAATACCCAGTCACAAATGCAATCATACTGTTTGTATTGAAGATAGCTGTAATCTTGGGAATGTGTCTTTGATAGTTACAGTAACTTTTAACCTGCTAAATTTCTAAAATGGACATTTTTGGAACTGTCTAATATCAATTTTGGGGACATTGTGTTGAAAATTTGAAGTTATTCAGCCAGCAGTATAGAGCCTTGTCAGAGTGTACTAATGTGTCTGATCTACTTGCTCTATACAGGGAAGAAAAGGCTAATTACTTTTAGTGTTACAGCAGGATAAGGGATAAAAAGATTTCTTATAACAAGAAAAACTGCAATAATCAAGTGATTACATCTTAAATTACTTTGTAATACATTTATACACTTGTAGAAAAATGGCAATATTAATATATACCTTAAGCTCATGATAGTCAATGGCTCTATCTTTATCAGTATCGAAGAGATCAAAGGCCTCGCGAATTTCCTGCTTCTGTTCATCAGCCAGTTCTCGTTTCCTTTTCTTTTTATTTTTATCTAAAGCAAACTCGGCTCTAACAAAAAGAGAAAAAAAATACCAATACATAAAAATATTCATTCATTTCAAATAAACTGCCGTTTAGTCGGGTAATTTTAACAAAAACCCAGCGATCAGGTCTCTGTCGAGTTACACTTGCGGTGACTTCGAGATTACACATCTTCTTAAAACTTGAAATGATTGTAATGACAGCTTAAATTCCTTTAAGAGTAATCGATTCCCTACCATTTGGTACCAAGATATTGAAAATTGGTGAAAAAATGTTGGAGTTATGGAGTTCATATTAAGATGAGTGCTGAAAAATGAGCGGCGAGTTGCATACCTTTACTAAATAGGATGGTCCCCTATGGTACCATTGTTCTTATTATTTCCAGCAAATTGTACAAATAAAAGAACTTGTATTTACTATTTTATTGAATTGTGTTTAGCTATCGCATCTTGTCTTTAAAATACACATGTCATTCATAGAATAACCTAATAATTTAAATTAGAAACATCTATGGTCAGTCAGCCATGTTTTGAATGGGAGCTTAAACGGAGAGCACTATGGTACCGTGGTATGTTAATTGATGGCCCTTTTTGGCTTCAGTATAATTTTTTAACAGAATATGATGTCACTACAGTTTCAGCAGACGACCTTCATTTGTCGGAACATGAAATTATAACTTTTAAGTTTAACAGTTGAATATGGGGTAAAATATATTTTCAACACACAAGGGCAGCTTTGGATTTTCCTATCAATGACAGAATTTATTTGAAATGAAAATATTTCTTACAATTTCTATCCAAATTCACAAAAAGCAGCACTTCCACATTCACTTAAATGGTGAAAACAGTATTTGGTGGCATTCAATGTGTAAAGAAACAAATTTTCTGATTACATCGAAATGGACACGGACGCGGTACCCGCGGGGAGTACTATATATATATATATATATATATATATATATATATAGATATATATAGATATATATATATATATACATTGTATATATACAGTCATGTCCGGTGATCTTGCGCGGCCGGTATTCTTGCGCACTCGGCATTTCCTTTCGTTAGGCTGTTTGTTTATGCTGTCGCTAGAAATTTTCAGCCAAAATTTGTGACTTGGTCTTACTTTGAACTACAACAAGGTAAGAAAGTTAAAAAAATATCTGTCAAACATGTTTGTTTACATTATTTCGTCATCCTATTTATTTATTCATAAACACGCCCACTGACCTATTTTCCTCTTTTTATTCCTGTCTATTCATCGAGTTCCAAAATCTTACGTCCAGCAAGAAAGAAAATCAATATCACACATTTTAAAGCAGTATTGCACCGATAAAACGATGTAAATTTTTTTTTTTCCCTAAGGTGTGTTCAGTTGTTATCTCCTGCCAATTCCCGCCATCTTGTCAAAATGGGCCCCTCCCGCGCTTTTCAATTTTTTTTCTACGGAAGCGTAAAAGGGTCTAGACAAGAGCATTGAATTTGTTAACTGGTGTTGTACTGTGTGTAGTCAATGGGTGCATCTGAAATTCTGTACAGAAATTGAGACATTGACTGGTAGTGATGATTTCAGGTGTCCCAGGTGTAGTAGTGAAGTTGAACAGTAAAATAACAAACCCTTGATGTAAATAAGTTTGTGTTATAGTTTTGTTTGAACAGTTTAAATTAGCTTTTCATTAAAATTTATATTGATAGTATTACTGGGACACCATACTTTAAAAAATTAGCTACAGTGATGTCATTCATAACACATGCGCAAGATCACCGGACAAATAAATGTTGGGATTAAACATGGTGGTAAGTGTTTACATTGTTGCACTCCTGCAGTTCAATGAGTTATTTCCAAAAAATATTTCTGTCAATATATGTCTTAAAGATTTTTGCAAATAGGAAAATAATAATTATGAGTTTTTTGTATTTATTTGAATCGTAGTAAAATAGCTGATAAGTGCTTAGGTGCGCAAGATTACCGGACAGCATCGTAAATCATTTTTTTATTTTTTGTGGAAGATGAAGGTAATTGAATTAAAAGAATATACCAAATATTAAAACATGTTTAAAATAAAAAATACTGCAGTTTACCTGGTTTTGAGAGGTAATAGGGTTGTAGAGTGGGTGAGGGGGGGGGAGTTTGCCCGGGGGTAGTCCAATATATTAGACGTTACAGGCTTGTTATAGTTTATGTCGGTAAAGTTGCTTTGCCCAAAAGCAAAAATATGTCAAAGCGACGTCATATTTATAGGACTAGCCCGGGGGTAGTGACCAATCATCGCACTGAACACCTGTGCTTTCAACCACTCCCCTTTCAACGGTGTTAAGAAAAAAAGTAAAACCTATATCACACTTACAAAGCAGAAAAACTTACATCACCAAATAATCAAGCTATAAAATTTATTTATCTATTTCTGACAAGTAGATCTATCTAATATTACTTTGCAAACAAATAAGATTATTCTCTACCCATGTTTACTTTGTCATTCAGTTCTACGGATTTTTTTAGACAGTGTAGAAAAATACGTCGGCCGAAGCCCGAAGGAATATTTGTTCGACATAAAAAAATTACATGTATGATTATGCAGGGCTCACGCTGTCGGTCACCATAGTCGCCATTTGCAATTATTTTATAAGATTGGCGATTATTTTTGCATTTTGGCTACAAAATCTGGCGATTATTTTTTACTTCCAACAGTGTTTATATAAGGTGTAAAAATCGATCAAGAATGCAGTAGACCCAATTAACACCAGCGGGTGGATTTAGTCAACTTTTTATCGGTCACGTGCTGCTTACCATATTGCCCGAGGTGATAAAAATACATGCGAGATGTAAAATTGTATAAGTACTTTAAAGATATTGTCCAGCATTATAATAGCCATTTAGTATCTGTCAATTAGCCAAAAAGATCGTCTTAAAATTGATAAACTGGATATTGACCAACCCAAAATTTACGGGAAATTTACCGTAAATTGCAGTAATGGCAAATTTTGTTTTTGTTTTAAGCTACTTGACTAAATCGCTGGTGGAAAACAATGATAAAATATTTAAAAAGTATTAACTTCCCAACAACTATTTGCACAACAACCAAAATTGTGAGTATTTCTTCAGAAAACAGGAAAAAATCCGATTGTCACATGTTTTCGCGACACCGATAATTTTGATATTTATTTAAAGGTGAAAATAAGCTATGTTCTGTTTAAAAATCTTTACTATTATGGCAGAAAATTTGTATTACATTGGTGATGATGACATTTTTCAGTAAGTTATTCAGAAAAAAGGCTGCATTCTGTGAATGAGTTTGCAAGTGTTATTTTTATAGGCTAATATGACCTAGATCTACTCCAGTTCTGTGTGAAATGTGGAAATTGACAGGGGTTATAGCTGACAAAATTTGATTAGAACAAACAAAAGAAATTGTCTGATAATAGCATTATGTAAATTCATAATGAATCTTGAATATTATTGATATACAGTAATTATACTATATAACATTTTTATTCTGTTCTATAATAGCAATTTAAGTTGTGGGTCTATTTAAAAAAAAAGGTAGTTATCAATATATACACAAATGAATCAGATTATTTGAAAATCCTTATAAAACTGAAAAAGGTTTATATGTAATGTTTATTTAATCAACTGCTTATGTTGTTAATCGCTAAATCGTGATTAGTCCGCTGAACTGTTGGCTATTATTATTTCAAGTTAAAAATATTGGCTATTATTTTATTGGAGCCAGTGTGAGCCCTGATTATGTATCATTTTAATTCTTCTATCCGAAAAGTGACGCAAACGAAAACTACTTCATTTTCCAACTTTTCAATTATGCACGATTATGGAGAGTTTGTTGCAGGCCTTTGAGCTATAGATACTATTGATAATTACCTCAGTGAAAGGCTCATTGCTTACTGCTTCGATTTCTACTTAACAGAGAAAAGTTCTCTTTGATAAATATCCAGGCGCTGAACAAGAATAAACAAATTTTTGACTGGTTATCAAAAAAGTAACCCAATGTAAAGATTTAACTGAAAAGTGACACCTCTCTACGTATATATTACGAAAGAACCGTCTACATATTTGCAAATAAGTAGTTCCTCCCAATTTTTATTTTTATTAATACATTTAGATGTTTAATAAATGGATAAGTTTATTATTAATTGATATAAATTAGAGAAAAAAAAATATTAAAGTATTTAGAAGTTTAATAATGATATAAATAAAGTATACGTACAAGTATCGATAGAGAAAGATTTTTTTAGCATATTGGTATATTATTCTGATTTTTGTTTAGTTCGATCTTAAGTATACTTTTCATATGTGTAATCATTAAAATATATCTAATTAATGATTAGGATAATCATTAGATATTAATTATTGTGTGTTTGTGTGTGTGGGGGGGGGGATATTTTTGTGTAAGTAAGTAACGACTTTATTTAATGAGGCAACACAGTTGGGCAAGCCCAGTCTTCCCTGTGAGCCTCAACAATGTACAAAACAATTTATAAAATAAAATACATCAATCAGAGATTAAATAATTACATCAGTTGATTTCATTATTATACATTCAACATTGAAATATGTGAGATCAACCTTAAACAAACAAAAGACATGTGTTGATGATATACCGGTATACAAATGTTATCAAAAGTGAAAATTAACATATATATATAAAACAAACATATTTAAACAAATATAGAAAAAAACAAAAACAAAAAAAAAAACAAAAAAAACAACATATTTACATTGCATTTAAGCAGAGGTTTCCACCAGAGAACCACCATGTTAAGTATGTTTTTTTGAATTGTGCAAGACTGTTTGATTGCCTGATATGTAATGGTAATTTGTTCCAGATTTTAGGCCCAGAGTATGCAAGAGCTTTTCTGCAAAACTCTAATCTAGGTTTGGGTATATGTAGTGTCTGTTGAGTGTGTGATCTAAGAGTTGTGTGATTTGTATGCGAAAATAAATCAGACATGTAATGTTGCCAAGATTGTTAAGGGATTTGTAAACAAGAATTGACTTTTTATAATGTATGCGGTCATGTATTTTTAACCAATTCAATTCATTAAACAATATATCTGAGGGTGTATCAATGTCTGCATCAAGTATAATACGGGCGGCTCTCTTCTGAAATTTGTATAAGCTGTTCAGTAATTCATCATTACAATTTCCCCAAATAGTGCAGCAGTAATCTAGGTGTGGCAATATGTATGCATTATAAAAAACTATTCTCATTTGTTTGTTTAGGTATTGTTTAATACGAAGTAGAAGATACAGTAATGAATTGCATTTCTTAATCAGATGTTCAATTTGACAGTTCCATGATAATCTATGACCAACGTGAATTCCTAGTAAATTTTCAGAGTTAGTAAATTCAATGTCATTTTCCTGCATTTTCAAAGTGTAGTAATTGCTTGATTTAATTGTGTTGTAAATAATATTTGATGGGGCGATTATCATCGCTTTTGTTTTTTGAGGATTTGGTAGCATAGAGTTTCTTGCACACCAGTCGTAGATGATGTCAATGCTGTTTTGTAGTGATCTGTAGACGGAGTCAATAGATGATCCAAATGAGGTGATAGTTGTATCATCTGCAAATATGTCAGTAGATGTATTTGGAAGGTTTAAAGGTAAATCATTTATATATAGAATGAATAGAGCGGGGCCAAGAATGGATCCCTGAGGGACTCCAGATGATATTTCTTTGGCACTTGATAATTTGCCAGAGATTGAGACCTGTTGTGTTCTGTTTGAGAGATAAGATTTAAACCAGTTCAGTGTTTCCCCTGCAAACTGATATTGTGTCATCTTTTGAATTAAGAGTGAATGATTAAGTAAATCAAAGGCCTTAGTTAGATCAAGAAAAACAGTGCCTACATGTTTGTTGTCATTGATTGCAGAAATCCAAGTGAAAATGATAGATGTTAATGCTGTTTCACAGGAATGATTTGAACGGAAACCTGACTGAGTCTTATGCAATAACGAATTTGTTTCAAGAAAAATTTTAAGGTGATTACTGACATGTTTTTCTAGTACTTTGGAAAGAACAGGGAGAATTGAAATAGGACGATAGTTATTTGCATCAGATTTGTTCCCTTTTTTGAAAATTGGTATTATCTTTGCTTTTTTGAAAAGTGTAGGGAAAGCAGATGTTGAAATGCTTTGGTTAAATATTTGTGTAAGTGGTTTTGCTATAACTTCAGCTGAGATTTATAAAAATTTTGCTCCTATGTCATCCAAACATGTTGCTTTATTTGAGTCTAGGGATATGAGTTGCTTGATGACAAATTCTTCTTGTATTTGTGGAATCTGAAAGGAAGAAGTTGCATTTTTGTGTTTAGTGGTGAACTCGTGTATTGTTGTTTTGTCTTCATTTGAAAGGATAGAACAGTTTTCTGGAGCTTTTTTAAATACATTAGCAAAAAATCATTGAAATATTCAGCAGTGGTGTGTGCATCCTGTATAGGATTACCTGATATGTCAACAATAAAGTTAGTTTGAGATTTGGATGATTTACCTGAAATGTCTTTTAGATTTTTCCATAGCTTTTTAGGGTTGTTAGGATTATTATTTATTGAATTTGTATAAAATGACTTTTTTGCATCTGATGTAAGTGATTTTGTTTTATTTCTCCAGTATTTGAAGGAATCTTCATCATTAGACCTTTTGGCATGGTCTCTTTTCATCATAGCATGGGATATTTCAGTATTAAACCAGTCTGGTAGATTTTTATGTTTTACCCTTTTTTGTTTTATAGGAGCATGTGAGTTTAGTGAATCATTATATAGATTGAGAAAATATTCAAGTGAATCATCTATGTCATCAAAAATATCAATTACAGACCATGACTGTGCTTTTAGAGAATTGATAAAATTTTGTTCATCAAACTTTTAACATTTCTGTATCTAATCATATTATGTGTGGGTCCTGAGTCCTTTTGTGATGACAGTTTTCGTGTGAAGCAGACTGGATAATGGTCACTAAGGTTAATGTGGGGTACACATATTTCGACTATGTTACATGGCATATTTGTATAGACATGGTCAATGATGGAAGAAGTTTGATGGGTGACTCTGGTGGGTTCCTCAACCATCTGGGTCAAATTGAATGCATTTATAGTGTTCCTCCATGCAGAATTTGAATCTAAATTACTCATGTTATAATTTAAGTCACCAGTTATGATAACCTCTTTGTTTTCTGAATATAGCCGCTCTAAAATTTGTTCAAATTCCTGATTCCAGGCACAGTTTGAAGATGGAGGTCTGTAGATATATCCAAATATGAATGGCTTTTGCTTAGAACACTTTATTTCAAGCCAGATGGCTTCAAGCATATCACTATCAAGGTCATGCCTTTGAACACTATGATATTTACAATTTACATATACAACTACTCCTCCTCCATTACTTTGTCTGTCTCTTCGAAACATATTGAAATTATTTAGTTGAAATTCACTGTCTTCAAAATGACTATTTAAAAATGTTTCACATAAGCCAAGTATATCGATTTCTTTGTGGTAATGTAATAAAATTTTCATCTGATCAAATTTGGGGTAGAAATAATGGATATTGAGATGAAAAATATTTAATCCTTGTTTATTGAAGAATGCTTGTATGTTTGGATTTTCATAGATCTCAATATCAGTCAAGTTTTCTTCATTAATTGTATGAGCAGTGTCAAAGTTGATATCGTTGCTACTTTCTGGCTGTGGAGAGTTATTTTCTAGTGTGGTGGAAGTACCCAGTAATTCTGAGACCATCGACTCCTTAGTTTCTGGTAACCCCGTGGAGGTTGGCCATGAAAGTGATGCTGGTGGTCCGTTCTTTGTCTGTTGCTGGCAAATCGAAAATTTACTGGTTTTTTCAATGAAGAGTCAACCAAACCAAGAATATTTCGGATCTCAGGATCATTCCTAGAGTTCTAGAGCCTTCAGTATTTATGTGCACCTCATCATAGAAAAGACTTTGGCTAACTTTATTGTTGCAAGTGAAACCTTTATAGGTATCAATGAAGATATATCCTTTCTCTTTGCACAATGTATTGAGCTGTTTGTTTGTTTCTATAATATTGTCTTTTGATAGAAGGTCTCTCTTTTTTGGAAGTATCGAGGAAATTGCTATTTTGACACTTTTGTTTAGAGTTTTCAATGTGTCAGTCAGTTTAGTAAAATCTTCACATATGCTGGAGGGTTTATCTGCATTTGAAATATTGTTTATTCCTGCATGTACAATGATGATATCTGCTGATTCTAATGTATTTGGACGTGTTTTCTGTTCTGTAACAAGATTATTTATGTCATTAACTGTAGAACCTCGATTTGATTTGATGTTTACAGACACATTTTTTGTACTCATTTTTTGTCTATTTAGACCTTTTGTGACAGAGTCACCTATGATAAGGACTTTTCCTATACTCTTTTGTTTCTTATTATTTTCTTCATTTTCTGCTTCCAGATTGGTTTTAGGTTTTTGGTTTTGTGTTGGCATTGAATGATCAGTATCACTGAGTCTTGTATCTTGTTGACTTTCAGTTGTTTGACTGTTTTTAAGATCTTTCCTAAGCAAAGACATCTCATGTTGAAGCAGACATATGTCTGTACTTGACGCCATATTTTGTGTCCTATTTTGTACGGTATTTACTGAAGTCATGAGGTGTTCAAGTGTCCCTTTAATAGAAGTTACTTCTGTCTGGAGAATGTCATTAATTTCCTGTTGATTTTGATTTGAAGACAATTTATCACGTAGTGTCTTGTTCTCTTTCTTTAATGACTGATTGATATTTCTAAGTTTTGTCATTTCTTCTTCCAAGGTAAGAATTTTGGCATTAAGTTCATAGTTTTCAGTTATATGATTTGCCGAGAGCTTATTTCTGATATTAATGTGTGTGTTTTTTGTTGTTGTTTTTTGTTGTTGTTTTGTTTTTTCGTTTTTTTTTATAAATAAGAATAAGATTTATAAGAACAAATGATTACTGAATTTTATTGATAAATTTCATACTTTTATATAATGAAGAAAGGAGTTCGATATACATGTGCATTAAGTTTGCTGTCAGAGATAATTGAGGTGTTTATTAATTCAATACTCAAGGATCAATGTGTTGATTAGATTAAAATATCCGTGAAAAGGTGTTGATGAATAAAATAAGTATTTTTTTAGTTATTTGGTATTATATATTGCTTCATGTTAATGACTACATATACATGCGTTTTACATTACACTCTGTTTCTTTTAAATCTGAAATCACGTACGTGGTAGAACTACTTTCAATCCGTATTATCTCCATTGTGTACACCGGTCTTACTGACGATACTTTAGAGACCGGTGTGTATACAATGGTATTAACTCCGAGGTTATTAAAGATAATAGCCGAGGACGTTCCGATTGCATGAGGTGTTTTGCATGGGTTGTGGTACATTTGTACTTTAATTTTTCTTACTCAGCCTGCAACATTTTCAATTTTGTCGTTTTGGACTTTCTTTAGGAATTCATATTTTCTCTATTTTATTGATAGAAATGTAAACACACTGGTGGGTCAGACGAGGATTTCGAAGCAATTCAACAAAATAGTATTAACAAAATTTAAGCTCTTTATTTATCACCATTTTCAAGTAGCTTTTTTATCTTTGACACGAACAAACATGATTTTAGTGAATTTCCTCATACTTGACTAAAATTCAGGTAACAGTCTTTCATTATATATATAAATAATGTTTAACCATATGAACACGACATGCAAATTTATTCATGATCTTTAATTACCATTATTTTTGTTAACGCGTATGTGTGTTCTACTTTCAGTATTTATCTAGGACTTGAAAAATAGCTACTCTATCTTAAGTCCCAGGTATTAATAGAAACCATTTTTTTTTTAATTTGACATGGGAAAAAATGCATAAAATATTACTACATTAGTCCCTTTTGTTACTATTTTTTATATACTATTTGTATATTCGTTACATTTAAAATAATAATAATAATAATAATAATAATAATAATAATTACAATAATAATAAATAATAATAAAACAGACATTTTAACTTATAAAGAAAATACATTCAATAATCTAAACTCTAGCAAGCCTACTAAAGTTCATGTTGAACAATTTCTTTTGTCCGCCCATACATCTATGATATACAGTTCTGGTAAAATCCAATTAACAGTTGAAAAGTTTTTAAAAAGATTGGTCATCAGATGTCTACTAGTTCATCGTCACTTGCTGCATTTCTTGCTTGGATGCCCTTGATGCTTTTCTTGTAAGCATTTTCTCACACAAAGGAGAGTACTAAAGCTGTTTAAATACACTGCACCTTTAAAGCTTTTAGTTATAAATGGTCTGCTTCTTACACGTCTTAAATACATTCTTGTGTAACAATGATTTCACTCATTTTATGGATAGGCATAATGCACTTTAACCAAAGCAGCCAAACAAGACTTATATGTTACAAGTGTAATATGCAAAAAAATAATAATAATTTTATGTTGGACAGTACAGCCTGATCGAAATGTTTGTTACGAATCATAGTATCAACCGCCTCCGTGGTAGAGGGGTTAGAGTCGATTACTTCTAATCCAGTTACCTCTCTGGCGTGGGTTCGATCCCCGGGAGATGATTTGGTAGTTTAGCGCGGAGGATGATAGTCTAGTACTGGTGTAACTCTCCAGGAACGATGGTTAGGAAACTACCCGCCTATATGACTGAAATACTGTTGGAAAAAGGCGTAAAAATGAAACAAACAAACAAACGAATCATAGTACACAACGGAATTCCTATGTAGGAGAAACTACACATTATTTTATGAATTTACATAAGACGTACACAAAGTTATTTAAGCTGCATCATTTTTTATAGTTTTATATTATCAGTTATATGAGATTTAACATGTTATAAAGCCCGAATCAAACTGTTTCTTTGTGAATATATATAAAAACCGAACCAACAGGGCATATAACCAATCGAGTGACTTTAAAATGAATTTGAAATACTGCAAACTCCCTTTATGAGAGTTTTTTGTTCTAGTTTTATGTTCTACAGATGTTACAACATAAGTTATCTATAGGATCCCCATTATCTTTAAAAATAGGCAAACCTACCGGTATGTACACGTAATAAAATTAAGTAGTTGTAGCTACTGCTAAATTTATACCAAGGACAGACATAATTTGAAAAACTAAATAATTGTTCACAAAACTTTAGTGACATTGTAGCTAAACAATTTACACAGCAATGGTTACATTATTGTCCTGAAGTATGTGAAATTCCTTGACCAGGAATTACATTGTTGTATGAGAGTTCTTAAAGGACTATCATTCAGTCAAATCCATTCTAGAGTGATGGGTCTTTTGCATGATTATATCTCAATCAAAAATTGTTTCAAGCATGGTCTTTCAAACACTCTATTTGAAAGACCCTGTTTCAAGTGAATAAGTCAGTAGTTTTGTAGTTTTTTTTGCATGCAAAACATAATTTAAAGCAGGAATTAATTATTCAAATTGAACTGATTTGAGTCAAAGTCATGTTATACAAAATTTCAAATATATCTGCATAGGTTTTGAATATTGAACCATTATAATGATAAAGGACACGTTTGGAGTTTTAAACTAATCTGCAGTAGTTCGTCCAAAACAGAATTAACAGAACAAAATTTGAAACTATAAACAGATCAATACATAAATTAATATAAACAGATTAAAATAATTCATTTTGCCTATTTTCTAAAGTTTTTATTTCTTAATGCTTACACTGATTTACAGTTAGTTTCAAATGATTATTTCTTATCGTCGACTCAGGCCACAGATACCTATATTTAGCTCGATGCCCTGGCTCCCAAGTTCGACGAATTGTTATGGGTCGAATGGTCGAATCTTTATTTTACTCGTTACTGAATCAGGCAATAAACGATGAATTTCGAAACATATTTATTTTTAAAAATCGAAGGCATACAAAAGTGAATGGAAAATCTTGTGTAAAAAGGTATTCAAAAGAATAGCTTACGAAATTTCTATTTTTCGAAGCCACGATAATTGCCAGTTTAAAAAAAAAAATCCAGTCTACGCATGTAAATTTTGTTACGGAGCTCCATATTCATTTTGTAAAACATTTTAGGACACTTTTATTGCATAAATGTTAATCAGGAATTTTATTAAATATTTATCTTAGATGTTTCGTCCCATTTATATAATTCTGACGACATTACTATATTTACGATGTATTCATTCAGGCTTGCAAGCGCATGCGAAGTTTAACGCGTAGGTATATAGTACGATTTTATAAATGAACTGTTATTTTTTTTGTTTTCTTTAAAGGAATGTATCTATTATTTCATGAGAATGAACGATTTGGAACTTTCAAAGCATTAAAACAACTTTGCAAACAATATTTAATGATGTGTAGTCGGAATGTAACAATATTGCAGAATGAAGAACTAGTTTCTATAGCGGTTTTTATCCGGATGTGGATGTTGTTTGGTAGAGGCTAAACCTGTAACGCCTGTGGAAATTTAGCTTATAACTCTGTATACATTGCAAGCAATATAGACAATGACGTCATTTCCCCGTATGAATGAAGTTTTAAATTCATACGCTACTTACTATAAGAAAAAAATAATAAATTAAAATAGTTTTATTAGTCATCGTAATTTCTTTTCTAATTATGATCAATGTGTCATATGCAAGAAAAAGAATAAAACACCAGATATCAAGGGGGAGAATCACGCCGTTCGTTACCCAAACACACTAGATGGCGGATACAGCCGAAAAGTAGGTTTTTCCATGTTTACTCTGAAATTCGTGATGTTTTAATGTAATGGTACATATAATAACCTTCTCCACAATTTTCCTGGCACACACGATTTTATTTCATGGTGTTTGGTCCCGTACTTCATCTGAAATGCGCGTCACCAGATTCGAAGCGAGATCGTGGTAACGTACGGCTTTTTCTATAAAATTCACTGTTTCTTTAACATATATGTATATTAACTGAAACCACTGACTTTAAAAAGTTGAAATATTGTGTCAAGTAAGCAAACATGCCCATTCTGGCTAGATTTACTGCTGTAAATATTAATATCGGCGCATTTTCTGGACATGATAACGTATGGCGCACAAAATATCAGTGATAACGTACGGCGTATTTTACTACTTTGTGGATTTCCATTTGTCCAATCAGCTGATAATGAATTAGTTTTATGTATCTGGAAAAAATGTTGGTCAGGTCAGAAAAGAAATAATTAATTAAACAATGCTGCACCATCGGGTATAAATATCTTTCTAGCTGGTGGCATAATAGATATTCGTTGTTAATATACCAATTAAAACACACGTGTATACTTTGAGAATAGTTTGTATAAAATGCAGAATGGAAAGAACAGCCTCCACTTTCAGGAAACATCTGTGTAGTGTTGTCTTCACATTAAATTTCGCCAGTGTTGTGCGATAATTATGGTCGTATCCCCTTATCAGAAAGAAGAAACGCATTCTGCAGAGCAGAAATGTTAAAAAGGTACGGACGGCTTGATATATTTTCTTTTCAAAAGAAAAAGTCTAAAAACATTCCTAACAATTTTCTGATAAGGAAATCTTAATATTTGAACTGTCAAACATAAACAAAACGAAAAGTGATTGCGACTAGCTTACACCCGGGTGACATGAGTTGAACCTGTGTTTATTCAATCTGGTCGCAAATTGAAAGAAAAATACATAACAGAGAATAATGAATAACTGTAGGTTCTATATTGAATTTATTGAATGAGTAAGAAAATAATGTTATGCGAAAAACATCCAATTGAATTTTAAGTAAAATTTTAAGAAAATTTTCTGTTTATTTTGAACGGGGCGGTTAATATTTGAAAACGCATCATTTAGCGTGACGTTTTGCCACTATGACGTCAGATATATTTACGCGACATAGCCTTACAGATTTTTTTATTATAGTAGACAGTAGACATTTTATTTTATTCCAGTAGGCTTTAAAGACGATGAGGACATAAACACATGCACAATAATGAACAGTGTACAACATAAACATATAAACATATAATAATATCAAAAATCATGAACAAGTTTGGAGAAGATCAATTTTGATTGATAAAGTAAATACCAGTCGAAATTTTCTTAAGTAGTTGCATAATGAACATTTTCGTAACAAAATTGATCTTTAAACCACTAAATTATAGGTCTCTTGTATACATATTCACTTACATACACACATATACATGTACATGCATACAAAAAACAGATCACTCATGCTCTTAGATGACGTCATTACTAGTATCTTTATGAAAGAAAGGTTTTAAAAATTATAACGCTACTCTTAAACTAGTGTTTACTAAGTATATGTTAGTGTTCATCCGTGTTGTTCTACAGAAATTAGAAACTTCGACGGGAGCGATAGCGACCGGAGAATATTTCTTATTTCTGTAGAACAGCTACGGATGAATACTAATAACATACTTAGTGTCAAGCTTTATTTGGCTTCATTAATATTTACTTTATTTCGTCACTATGCCTGTCAATTTTCACGAACGCAGTTCTATAAAGCACTACGAAAAATAGAAGACTGCTATGAACGGACTTTGATACATCATCGACTCTTCTATGAAAATTTACACAAAGAATTTTTAAGAAATATAGCGTTTTCATTGGATGACAAATAAAGCTGTACACTAATATTATTTATTTCAGTTTCTTTATTTGGTTCTACACATCCTCTTATGCCTGGCAAACATAACAAACAAATTTTTCTATTATATAGAAAATCAATAAATCAGAAAAAAATGTGCCGTACGTTATCATTGATGTTTTGTGCGCCATACGTTATCATTTCCAGAAAATGCCCCGATATTAATATTTTCAGCGGTTATTCTAGCCAGAATGGGCATGAATGCTTAGATGACGACATATTACATTTTTTTAAAGTCAGTGGTTTCAGTTAATATACATATATGTAAACGAAACAGTGAATTTTAGAGAAAAAGCCGTACGTTACCACGATCAAACCGGTGGAAAATTCTCTCGCTTCGAATCTGGTGACGCGCATTTCAGATGAAGTACGGGACCAAACATCATGAAACAAAATCGTGTGTGCCAGGAAAATTGTGGAGAAGGTTATTATATGTACCTTTACATTAGAACATCACGAATTTCAGAGTAAACATGGAAAAACCTACTTTTTGACTGCATCCGCCATCTTGTTTGTTTGGGTAACGAACGGCGTGATTCTCCCCCGTGAGATGTCACAGACACGAATATCTATCTTTAGGATGACCAGCGAAAAGGAAATAGGATGACCAGCGAAAAGGAAATGTTCAATTAATGCGATGTTGTTACTTGTCAATTATTTGTACATTTCACAAAATCAATTTTAAATAAATCAAAATTGTTTCCATATACTAGTACGTCTGAGTTTCATGATGAACATTTCATTATCTCGATCACAATTTATGTCCTTCTCAGCATCATTGAAGATCTCCTTAATTTCACTTCACCTCCACCATCAAACCCTCCATGCTGGTGATCGCATTGCCCAGGTTCTGCCCCAGCAACTTTACAAATTGAACCTGGTGGGACATATAATCCATTTAAATTAACGATTGTACATGAGCGATGCCACCAGCCTGCATGTCGATCAACAGCGCAATTACGTGAGCCTACAGTATCTAGGTCACGGTCAAAAGTTGTAAAAGGAACTGAATTACTGTAAGCTAACCCTGCTGCAACGTTGACTGAAAAAGTTAAATGAGATTTTCACTGCATGAGCCCATATTAAGCCTGTTAAAATATAACGGAAATTTTTATTAGTCATAAAGTTGGACATAGAAAGATACGCTAAGTTAACCAAAACATCAAAACTGATTGCTCCATCTACAAGCTTTGTTTACATGTGTTTCTACTCGTTGTTTGTTTAAATATTCTTAATGCTGGGAGGTAAATGTATATGTAATATTACCAAATAGGTAAGGAAGAAATTGATTTATTTCAGAACTTTGTGTTGCTTAAGCAAAGTTTAATTCAAGAACTAATATTTATCTATCAATTAAAACTAATGTATCATATATTTGTTTGTTACATTTTATCTTTCATACTGTAACTATCAACACTCGTATAATTACGTTCTGTACCTGATGCGTCACGTAACCCAATGTTGAGTGTATACTTTATACCATTTGTTAACTTGAATTCCTGAAAGATCTCATAGCCTGTCGCGTTGTTGTAATTTGTCATGTCAATGCGAAGTTCTGAATGACTTTGGTCAGCTAGTTCTTGTATGTACTTCAGGCCTATGGTAAGTAAACCAGTGGAACATAAATTACTATAAATACAACCTCTGCAGAACTATCATGAAAATATCGACAGTTCCGAAGTGTCAAGATGAAATTTAAAACTAAAACGAAGGAAAAAAAAAAACTTTAAAGAAACAAAACACTTATATTTTGGCACACACAAAAACCTTTACAGCCTATATACATTATATATGAAAACTTATTCATTTGATACATGGCGATCTTATTATATAAATAAATGGATTTTTTTATCAATGATAACAAATGATGTCTGTATGATAGCCTACTCGATACTACAGTTAGTTGTGAAATGTCAAATGCAAAGATAGAATGAAATAAGAAACATGCTTATGTTATAATCTATATTGAAATATGAGCCGTATTCTTTTGCATTGTCATGAAATCTGGAAGTTTTGTTTTCTATTTTATCTTCTTTTATATCAATATCTTCTACAAACATATCATAATAAAGACATAAAACCAAGAAAGTGTCTCGCTGCAACATTTTTTACATGTACCGTAAATGTCAATATTACCAAATCGTCAAAACTAATTAAAAATAAAACTTAAACATTAGCAAACAAGGATATCTTGACACGCAAGATGATTTCCAGAATACTTTGAAAATTAGAAGCCTCTATACGTATTTTAGTAGGTGAATTCTTTACAATACAAAACTGCTAGCCAATGATATAGTAACATACGAACACAATCAAACAATAAATGTATTACACTTATTCATATTATAAATGTACAAGTTAAAAACAAAACATTGTTTGTTTATAATAAAATACATCGTTTACTTTAGCAAATAATTTCACTTATCTAAACTGTATAAACTAAAGTGGACCATAAATCAAACCTAGCCACAGTTCTCCTCCTGCGTTTCCAAACCCATTTTCATATTCTGTGAAGTTTCGATAAAACTCAATAGACCCGTCCAAGCGCCTATGAAATATCTACAAAGAGTTCAACGACATCAGCACAATATTGTTGAAATAGATAAATGCATTTTAAGTGGATTCAAACTAACGTGGTATAAGTCACATTACAACTTCCAGTTTTATCTCATACCCAATGAGACGGAAACGGGGTGTTGCATAGAACTATTGAAGTTCTTAGTAATCATGCTTGATGGACTTTTCAGATTTGACGTATTTACAACACGCGGCTTGTCTTACATCGGGGGAGTGCAAGCACCAATGTAGACGGTAGATAATCCTGTCTGATATGCAAGAATGGCAGGTGATATATTTTGTCTTAACTATCATGTATATATTTCAAAACTGTCAGATAGGACTAAATTAAAACAATCAGTCTTAAAATAATATGAAGACTCTTTATGATATTTTTAGTGTTGCGCTATTCGTAATATATGTCCTGTGTGTTTTAACTTCCTGTGAAAAAATAAGAATTTTGAAGTCTATAGCTATGTACATCTTTAAACAAATATATTGATTTATTTATACATTGTATATATGTATTCCAGTTAGCATGATTTTCGATTCAATTATTTACAAGATGTTAAAGTTCGAAAAGATTAGGAATTTCAACATAAAACACTTTATAAACTAAACAAATTTATAGACCTGGGCAAAACAGAAAACAAAATAAAATTACTATATACACCAATATTTGCTGAACAAAGTTTACATTAATTCATCACTTTACATACCGTCCAGCCGCCACCGTCAGTTTCCATGTCACAATTCACAATCAGTGTCTTGTTAGAACTCCATAGTTTTATCTCATAAAAACCACTTTCTGCTTCCGGGAATTCATCAAGAATTTCTTTACAGTCGCTCACTAAGCTCACTAAGCAATAATGATATAAAAATAAATAAATATAATCTAACTTCTAATGAATTAATCGAGTTATCAATAATAAATTAAGAAACGGACATTGAATTAGTGACACATCTCTGGCGTTCATTCGGCTGCGAAGCAGCCTAGTCTTTGATGATTTTTAAAAGATCACATGATTTAATGCAGAATGACAAGATTAATTTTGCGAGTATTTTAAACATCATTGCAAAGTAAATAAAAACATTCACATGCACACGCTAAACATTTTGGTTCCTATTTTCTTTTTTCAATTTATTGCAAAACATTGGTTATTTATATTTTGTCCATTCGACGAATAATATTTGTTTGATTTCATATATATAACATCTATAACAATATTAGTTAACTTATTAAAGAAATAAGTATACCATAATTTGCCGATGAATTTATGGGCCTAGAATATTTAAGGTAATTTAGTATTTGAACGGAAGTAAAAATACTACTACATGTATCACATTTCGCTACTTTTATGACAAAACATCACAATTTTCTTCAGGTAAAATTTGTCTTATTCCTTTCAATTTAACCAGTTCCTTCGCAGCCATTTTACGCTTGCGTAAAACCTCATTTGTATTCGTTTTCAGATTTATAAATTTTGCTTTGTGACGATTTTCATTTTGATGTTGTATTGTTTTTCAACCAATGTTTGTTAATCTCTGAGTGTGTCCAATTAAATCATAACTACATGCAAACCTTCTAGTTATGGCAGCTGAGTGTTTTGTTTCGGTTTTTTTTTAAATTCTGTTTGCATATCTTCTTGAAATCGGAACAACACTTGTACATTAAAAAAAGTTTACAATATGATGATCTTTAATATAGAACAAAAACCAAATTATAAATGTTGGGCTAATTCAATTAAACAATTACTTACTGAACTGGCAATTAAAATTTAGCAATAGACAGTTAAGGTACAATAATTTTATTTTTTTCTTTTTAGTAAAATTTAAATTGACAAACGAAGCTATACAAAATCAGAAGATAAACAATTCAATCAAACTTCACCTACCTAAATGTTTCTGTGGTTCGATGGCATGCTTTATTGTTGGTGCCGTCTCAACATACCAAATCCTAAACTCCTGGCATCCAATACATTCATGACTGTCCGGCTTAAAAGAGCTAACGAGACAGCTGTGTTTCATGGAACAAATCTTGCTGCATTCCAACGGATCATGAACGGTACCTGAGAAAAGAATCTCGCTTGACTTGCAGAATAGTGGTAAACTTTGACGTATAAAGTCGTATTTCTTCCAGTGAACTATAGTCGACGATATTACTTGAAGTACAAACAAGAAAGTCGAGATTAATATCACAATCTTTGATTTAGATTTCATCTTATCCAGTTATTTTGTGGAAAATATAAAACTGTTATAACAATAGAATCATAGTGTGTCTAGACACATATGTTCAGCGACATTTCAGCAACTGAACTAATGAAGAGTAAATTATCTCTTTTATGGTTTAATTAATTTCAAAGACAAAAATTGTAAATAATATATTAAATGATGTCTTTGGGAGTTTTATTTCAAAGACAAATGTTGTATAATTTATAAATCAATTAACGGTCTTTCGTTTTAAGTGTGTACATTGATTTAATGTGGTGGAAACTTTTTCACGCCTGGTTAACGATAGAGTCATCTCTTTCGGAGGTATACGGTAAATCGAGCTATCGCTATTTCCGAGCTAGTGCATGTCGCTGTCGCTAA
Organism: Ruditapes philippinarum; assembly: GCF_026571515.1. Classification (NCBI taxonomy): domain Eukaryota; kingdom Metazoa; phylum Mollusca; class Bivalvia; order Venerida; family Veneridae; genus Ruditapes; species Ruditapes philippinarum. The sequence goes on along the minus strand of NW_026863953.1, from coordinate 19,560 downwards.
TATAGTGATTATGTAATCTATACTTTGTATTTCAATGCTGTTCTTTGAATATGCTTCTTTTAACTTTATTGTATGTTGATACTCCGTTTATTGCTCCTTTGGTTTTCGCGCCAAAGTCTTATTATATTACATTGCTCCTTATAACTTTCCCGCCATTGAATTCCCGCCACATACATATTCACGAGCTTTTCATGATATCAGTGTATAAATAGAGACCGCATGGTCACAGAAGTTTAGTGTGTGTTAAAAAGGATTGTACGAAGGAAAGGGATTTTGTTGAGATATGATGGAAATATATTTAATTATAAAAAGTTGTTAGAGAGAAAATGAAAGCTTGTGGATTGTAAAAGTAACATTTGAGCCGCGTCACGACAAAACCAACATAGTGCGTTTGCGACCAGCATGAATCCAGACCAGCCTGCGCATCCGCGCAGTCTGATCAGGATTCATGTTGTTCGTTATCAGTTTCCCTACTTGTAATAGGGTTGGTAAGCGAACAGCATGGATCCTGATCAGACTGCGCGGATGCGCAGGCTGGTCTGGATCCATGCTGGTCGCAAACCCACTATGTTGGTTTTATCATGACGCGGCTTATTTAAAAAGTGTTTAATATTGTATATTAAAAGTAGAAACGAAAAAGTGTTTCTCTTACTTTAATTGTGTTTACGACAGGCGCTATTTTAAATCATGTGTCAACAAAGGTAAAGGTTTATATAACATGCTTTTCGGAGGTTTATAGAAATATTTCAGTGAAATATAAAGCTGATAATTTCACTGATTTAAACAGTGAAATTATCAATTTAATAATTTCACTGTTTTGAGCCCCTTACGTTGTTTAAGTGAAATACCAGCGTGCACAGTACTGGAAACCAACTTAATGACGTGACGTCATAAATGACTTTCAATATAAGTATTAATATTATACATGTATTGGAATTTCTCCCTTTTGCTTAACAAGTTCTATAATATTGTAAAAAATAAATTCTAAAAATGAAAATAACATGTTTAGGTTTTGTAGGTTCTGTACAAAAACCTTAACATGAATTTTTAACTTAAGTTCTTAATGTTACGTGCCAAAAGTGATTAAGTATGTATAAATTAAAATGATATTGAATGAGCCAGGTTCAATACTTCATTTATTATTGAACTTACATGAATAGAGATAATACAGTATACTGTTTACCACATATACAAAATAAAAGTTGTTTACAATGAAAAACATTTTTAGTCACCTTCAGTGTGACGATAACAATTTGAACGCCGTAAATGTTAATGTAATATTATGCTTATTACGTCATGATATACATGACTGTATACTTATTACTTTAGCATTATATTGTTTTAAAGGCCCACTATGTCCCAGAAATGCTATCGGTTTTATTTCTTAAAAACTTTCAAGTTTTGGTACGATGTTACAGTTTTCGAAATATACTGATTTGTCATGTAGATGAAATATTTTTACTACTTTCGTTCTCTTGGCAACCGGTATAATTGTAGTGAATGAGTATTTTGTACGGAAAGCAAAATACTACTTTGCATACATTTTGCTACCTTTACGACACATTAATTCCCAGCAAACAAAAGACGTTGTACCAACGTTGTACTGACGTTAGACCCTGACGTTGGGTAAACGTTGGCAGAAGGTTGGATTTGAAAGTTTTTTATCATGCCATTACTATGACAACTGCCTGATAAAGCCTGTCTGAGAACAGCAACCTTTCTCAGTCAGTGACTTGAGAACACTATGTTCCTACGCCAGATCAGCACTGGTGATGTTTATTGTTGGTATTGTTTAATTGACTTTGCTGAATATTTATGATAATACACAGTAAATAAATTGTTAAAGCAAATTGTACCAAAAAATTGTGTTGTGTTATGAAATTATTGGTAAAAACCCTCGGACTACTTTTTTTGGCGTATAACCCTCTTGTGGTTACCGTACTTTCAGAAATTAGCGCCCCGAATTAAAAAAAATAAGATGCAAAATCATAATAGAGGCATGATAAAAAGAATAACAGGTTACTGTCTTTTGAGAAAGGGATTTCTCAGACTCGGATAGATATGGTCCGGAAGGGGCTCGGCAAGCCTCGCCCCTTCTAGGACCATATCTAACCTCGTCTGAGAAACCCTTTCTCAAAAGACAGTAACCTGTTATTCTCTATTTAGACGTCAGAATCCGACGTTTATACAACGTCATAAAATGACTTTTATCTAACCTTATCTGACCATAATCCAACCTTTTCTGACCATTATTTGGACATAATCTAAACCTTTTCTGACCATTATCTGACCATAATCCAACCTTTTCTGACCATTATCTGACCATTATCCGACCATAATCCAACCTTTTCTGACCATAATCCAACCTTTCCTGACCATAATCCAACCTTTTCTGACCATGATTTAACCTCATTTCAAACTTTTTGGAATATGATTCTTTTTCATTTTAAGCACTTTAGTAGGGTAAACAAATAAGCATTCTTATAATTTTAACAATTTATTTTCAATACGGAATCACATGTACAGAACAATAAATGTGGAACTATAACAAATGTAACATTTACATAATGAAACTATTAAACTTAACAGTATGTACTAAAATAACGCTTCATGTATTTATTAATCATGTTTTAGATAGACAAAATTCTTCATAAACATTAACACTGACAGATTGTATGGTTAACATTCATGCATGTTTTTCTTATATCACCAAGGCTTATTTCCGACTGAACCGATCACCCTGAGTTTAGGATTTTCCAATCATCTATCCAACTCACTGATTGTTTATTTTTCTTTGTACTTTTTATCTGAATGTTAAATGGAAGAATATTGTGAATATTTTGATATTACTATAAATAGCAATGTTCATATATCTTAATTAGCATTCTTCTTTCGTCCACCTCCACTATGGCGATCTGGGGCATACTTTAAAGTTTAAGCATATCATAATCTGAACCATTACCGTCTCCAACCTGAGATCTCATCATTCACACTATCTGAAATTTAAAAATAAATCAAATAATCACTTACAATTGCAAGAAATAAATCGGTTTTACATATTACAATTAAATGAAATTTTGACAAAACTCTCCAACTACTTTAACAAAAGAGGCTTATTTTCTATTTACTTTAGTTTAAACCATGTAGTTTAATGTACCTATTATATATATCCATTGATTTTGATAAAAATGGCTTCGTGATCAATGTATTAATATTTTGAAATATACCTGTCACAAAATCTTGTGTGTTTTTCTTCTTTATCTCTTAATAATTTCATCTTCCTCCTCTGAACTTTCGACAGTTGTTGAATAACCATAATTTTCACAATCTCTGATATTCACTGAAAGACAAAACAATATTATGGTTTACGAAAACAACCTTATAAAATGTTCAATAAATTATTTTCAATAAGTATGAAATTAAGTTTCCTAAAAATTTAGTCAGAAATTACGATATTTGCAATTAAACATTGACCTTAATTGCTATATAACAATAGCATTTTCAAAAAGTTTATAGTACTCGATCGATTCGTTGAAATGGTTTTGTTCTAATTATATGATAATTTTGTGTCTACTGTATATTTCGGTGTCACAATTATCATGTTCATTTAAGTGGAATAGACTTCATATTTTGCGTTACTATACAATTGGTCATAATCGGTTTAAAATTTAACCATGTGATGCAGGGATGTTTGTCTAATATAATAGGCAAAGTCCAATTATATTTACTTCAATTTTAAGAGAAATAAGAGAAAGAAAAATACAAAACATTTTTTATTTCAAAATTGGCAATGTGTGCAATTGTTTTAAATGATAGAATCAAAGATCGAGATGAAAATTCACCAGACCTTTTGTGAAATTTGTTGTTCAATCATACAGAGGTGTTTAAAGAAATAAAAGTAAAACTCAGATCATCTTCGTTATAACTCATAATGGAAAACTGACATAACAAATACCGAATCAATTCTACCTGCGCAAAATTTAATATGAAAATGATATATTTTTATATTTATTATAATTTATACAAATGCTACAACATCAAAGAAGTTCACATGTTACTGTCATTTTTATAGATATAAATTAATCTCTGCCATCTGCTAAGAGTATAAAAAGGACAGACTGGCTGAGGGTACAAACGTTTTATGATACGAGCATATAACTTGTTTCACTATATTTAATAAGCAGGCTAATTAACAAACTATTATTTTTATTGATTTATAACCTTGATAATGTGTTTACTGACTGATAATATGTTGTCTGATTACATTTATGAAAAGATAAGTAGTCGAAAACAATGTGGTTTCAGATATATCTTACGAAAGTAGTATCATTTACATGTATCAAATGCCATGAATCATTATCATAATATAAGAAACAGGTGGTATGTTCATGGGTAAAATACTTCAATATAACAACCTGTAGTTAAACAACTACAAAGACATCAAAATCAAACTGTGCTTGAGACCCTACAGTTATCTGATACATGTGTAAATGACTGGCCCCTCATAAAAAGGAAATTCATGTTGATAAGAAATAAGAGGAACTTTTATATGCCAGCATTTGAATAATAGAGTATAACGTACTGCATTTAACCTTTTATTGATTTCAATTGCTAGTATATTTCATACCGTTGATTATGCAAAAAAATAATTTTGCAATGGCGATATAGTGTGGGGAAAATGATCCGATAATAAAGCAAATAATAAAGTGCTCTAACGAGGAAACGAAAAAATTATCTCGCGAAATCATGTGACTTAAAGTTTTACCAGTCAAACTTTACAATGATCAATTAACCGTCGAATCAATGTAAAATATGCGGTAAATAAGCATTAAAAACAATATATAACGTTTGCCTACCTTTTTCTATTTGTTTGGAATATACAACTTTGTCTGTCAACCCGTCGTTTTTGTCCGCCAATACAATTGAATTTCAAATTCGATAAGACTCCAATTCGAATTTACTAGATTATTTACCACTATAAAATGAAGCCCACAAAAATGATTACAACTTCATTGTTAGCTACTTAAACACTTCTATGACTAATTCCAGGAGATAATTAAGTTATTATTAAAAAGAAAATAGAGCAAATATATATTATCCTGATCTGCGGCTAACAGTTTACCGAGCGCCACCTATCGAATATCGTACGGTAACCACCCACGTGACACTGTTATTGTTTTGATTAGGCAAATGAATTTATAATTTTCCATTTCTAAAGAAACTTAAAAATTCTCACTGTTTATGCTTATATTTATATTTATTATATACCTATAAATTTTCTCCCTAAAATACACGCAAATATTGAAGCGCAAATACGCTTCAACGGATAGAAATTTCCGTATTATGTTAGTGACAAATACGGTACCATATATGAAAGTGACGGACTATTTTTGACGTTGGTTCCGATCTTAGCTTTGTATAACGTTGCATTTGGAAACGGGAACCAAAATTATTAAAGGCGTGGCCAGTTTTCAAGAATTACGTATTCATCCGTCAGTCATAAATTTATATCTTGACAACTACATTTCATTTTCTGAATAAATCGAAATGGTATATAATAAAAGGAAAATTATGTTGTAGTAGCTTTCTGAGACTATGTATTTTTCTATTCGCAACGTTGGAAAATTGATATCTCGCTCGACCTACGGTCTCGCGAGATATCAATTTTCCATCGCTGCTCGTAGCAAAATACAGAGCCTCAGAAAGCTACTACAACATAATATTCCGTATGTACAGGCTTATAATATATTTTATTATATACCTATAAAATTTCTCCCTAAAATACACGCCAATATTAAAGCGCAAATACGTTTCATCGGATAGAAATTTCCGTATTATGTTAGTGACAAATACGGTACCATATATGGAAGTGACGGACTATTTTTGACGTTGGTTCCGATCTTAGCTTTGTATAACGTTGCATTTGGAAACGGGAACCAAAATTATTAAAGGCGTGGCCGGTTTTCAAGAATTACGTATTCATCCGTCAGTCATTAATTTATTTCTTAACAACTACATTCCATTTTCTGAATAAAACGAAAAGGTATATAATAAAAGGAAAATTATGTTGTAGTATCTTTCTGAGACTATGTATTTTTCTACTCGCAAGGTTGGAAAATTGATATCTCGCTCGACCTTCAGTCTCGCGAGATATCAATTTTCCACCGCTGCTCGTAGCAAAATACAAAGCCCCAGAAAGCTACTACAACATAATATTCCGTATATATTGGTTTTATAAATTAAATTTACCAATTGTCAGATTACCGACCAAAATCCGACGTCGAGTCGACGTCAAAATGAAACGTTTGTTAGACGTCGGGTTTTCAACGTTGGTTTGACGTTGTGTGAAGGTCGCCGACGTCGCGACCAATTTTCAACGTTGATCCAACGTTGTGTCAACGTCGGGTGTTTGCTATTACTGCATGTTTTGCCCTACTTTCTTCAGTAGTTAAATATCTCAAATGCTTTACATCCATTATTAAAGCATTATTCAACAAATATTTGACATTTCTAAAAAATACAAAACTATGAATTTCTGAGGCATAGTGTGCCTTGCCGTGAAAAATATAATGAATAAAAGATGTACAATCATATACGTTGTACGTATCAATTGAGATATCTCCTTGGCGACATGACTACCTCCTTTACGACAGATCGAGCTGTCTCCAAGAATAAATATCCTATATTTTCTTCTTTAACTGATATTTTGATCTGATTCCAATTTCTTTTGATTTCTAGACCATGGCATATATCTACTTTAAAACGTATTTGTCTTGATTGTTGAAATCTGGTCTCTTAATTGCAAAAGATAAAGTATATTTGGTGGCATGGCTCCTGTAATGTAGTCTGAGGCTGAAAAATGGTATTCTATTGGTTTTAGATGATATAATTAGATATCAATATGCAATCCAAGTAGCTTTGGCAATGAACACTATTTACAACCGATTTCTCAATATGTGCACAGAGAAAAATTACTTATGTTATTTATTTTACATTTTGATCATGCATGTTATCTTTTCTGGATTAATGGCCATGTAAATTATTGCCTGAGAGTGCATCATTCGTGTATTATAAGTTAAACTTCAACTCGGACTTTGATCAACTTTATGTAATGTTGAATTATGCATGCATAGCAATGTCTGAATTTGTTGTGACTGACATATCATTTACATATAAAAGAAACATCATAGAACCGAAGATTGACCCCTTTGGTATTCCTATATAATTAATATAACCGACAAGCTTTCAAATTTATTATTGCTTACTTTTACAATATTGTCAATGACTAAACATATTTGGAAGTGGTGAAAGTTTAGACTTATTTTCAAGTTTAGGTCTATTATAAGGCTCAGGCCCGTTTAAGTTTAGGCACATTTATTTAAATAAAGTATTCAACCATAATTAACATATATAATGTCTAGCTACAATATCTGGGAATACGGATTTTCTCTCTGTTGGGTCATGTAATACATTCAGTAAGATAGTAAAAAATTACAAGTATAAATTATTATAAATTAAATTATATATATTACATGTTCAAGGAGATATTTCCAACGATAAAGATTTTAGACATCGTTTCTAGATATACTATGCTCATATTTGATTTTTAGAAATATAAATAATTGCTACACAGTCTCATTGTATGTATAAAATAAACATGTTTGGACTTCATTTAAGGTAGATATGATATGTTTTGAACTCTACACACTATAGGTGGTCACAATATGAATATATATAGCGTCATTAAAAAAACTGGCAGTTTTTTTTAAGAATAGACCAACTATACTTCCCCCGTAATAGGGAATGCAGCTTCCCATACATAGTTTTTTTTTCATTATTTTATTCAAATTAAACCCATTCAGTAAGAATTCCATGGATTTCAATGCATTTCAAAGATAAAAGTATTACCAAAGATGAGCATAGTATATCTAAAAATCGTCACTGTTTACAGACACTTCACCCCCAGACACTTCACCCTAGGCCCTTTTTTGCAGACACTTCACCCCTCAGACAGTTCACCCCTCATTTTAAGAAATTTGATTAAGACACTTCACCCCCCATTTTTTATATTTTGTGTTAAACAACTATTTATCTAGAAATGTTAAATGTATACAATAGTAATTGAGTATGTTTATTGTATTAACATATTTTATTATTATTTTATCATGTAATTGACCAAAGACAATGGATATAACTTGATGTTTTTGCCCTAAAATAAGGCTCATATCACAAAGTTATTAGTAAGTTAATTAATTCTTTATTTTTTATTTATATATTTTATACTAATTTCAATTAAAATGAAAGTGATATAACTAATTGTAGAATAATCTTTCTAAACTAATTGTAGAATAATCTTTCTATTGAAGTGTGTGAACCTTTGTGTGAATTTTCCTTTGATATATATTTAGACAGTAAATAACCTCTTTCACACTTCCTTTTTGTCTTTAATTGGCAGTATCTTGTTTAATGAATTGAAATCTAAACATGAATACAAACTGAACTGGCAACACATAGCATGTGATACCGGTAAGTTTACTTAATTTGTTAGCAACATTTTTAATTTATGTAAGGAAAATACAAATTGTTCTTTTTTATAAATTTATTATAATATTAAAGTGGATAAATAATTCATTCATTCATTTATATTTTTTTATATTCATTTATTTTACATATGATACTATTTATTTAGCTATTCATTTATATCATTTTCATACAATAATACCTTTTTAATCCAATTATCTAATCAATTATGAGATAGCTGTTGAAAAAACAACCAATCAACATGTTGAATATACAAGGTGACATGCAATAAACATTTAATGGATGAAAGTGCTTAGTGGCCAATGCGATTATCATGAATTAAGTACTGAGGAATTCTTGGAGAAAGTGGGTGAATTTATGGACGTTTATAAGAATGTGGTTTTTTGAACCAGTAAAATGTTGTTTTATTGCATGTTATATGTAATTGATCTAAAGAAATTATTACATGTGTTATTTGTTCCTGAATTATTTACTAAACAAAAATTTACTCTTAGAAATGTCTGTAAATTGTCCTTTAATTAAAAAATTATTAATCAAATCATAATTAAAATAATTAAAATAAGCATATGATATAAAAAGCATTATGTTGTTAGCTTATTTACTTTTTAGAAAAAAATTGGATGAGGGGTGAAGTGTTTTACTGATTTTGGGGGGTGAAGTGTCTTGAGGGGTGAAGTGTCTTCAAAATTTGAGGGATGAAGTGTCTGGGGGGTGAAGTGTCTTGCTACCATCACTGCTACTGTATTTAAGTAGTGATTATAACACTTAAGATTTAAAAGTATGTTAATTAAGATAAACATATTGTATTCATTTTGACTTGTGATATCTATGTCGACTTGAATCATGCACGGGAGTCACGGGGAAGTCTCTTTCCGTTCTTTATTTTATTAACGGCTCATTTCTGTTTGCACCAGTCTAAATTGGAGGTCGGGTCAAAAACGAGATTGGAGGTAATTTATCATTAATTTCTTATCTGCAGTCGTAATGTAAATGTACTTCTGATAAATATTGTACAAATGTAATGCTTAATGTTTCAATTCTTCTATAACCCATGTGAAGGGCTTTGAATTTATTGCATAACTAAATTATGAGCAAAAACATTACAAAGTGTTGTATATTTCGGACAGTAGCTGTTTGAATTGTTGAATTATGTACAGGCTCAGCGAGACATTTCGGTCTGTCAGACATATAGTCTCACAATGATAGTTAATTTTTCAAGTATTTTACAACTCGAATAAGTGCAGATACATTTGAATGTAGTCTGTACTGCACTTTGTGTCAGTTCTCTTAAAAAGACGAAATAGTTAGAACACAGGAACTTGAAATTCTATCAATATTAATGATAATATCCAAAATATATATCCCCGCGTAGGGTATTTTCGTGGGTATAAGGACAATGTCGTTGACGTAATGGATATTTTTCACAAAATTAATAAAATGCAATAAAGTTTAAATAAACCATTCATTTACATACACAAAAGAATAACTTTTAACAGATGACCTACTTTTAACATAAAAATACAATGTACATACCTTCCGGGACTCAAGCAGAGCTAGCATTTTTCTCCGAGGGGTATTTTCGTGGGTCACATGTAATTACTGATACATATGTAAAACAGATTGTAAGAAAGAAAACCCATATTTTTTAGCATTAAATCCTTTCTCAAGCAATTATCATTGTTTCCAACACGATTAATATGTCAGAAAATGTAAATAACAAAAAGGGCGGGAAAAGGAACAGTTCGCTATTTACATTTGGAGGTCTCACATACTTTTTTTTTACAATTGTGGCATAGGAAAGTGTCCCCAAGTCTCAAAACTCTAACTTCTGAGCAAATGTCAAGTGTACCCATCTATGACATTTATCACATCTCCCACACTTCCTGATAGTGAGATATGGGCACTTGTTCCTGTCTTGTGGGTAGAAGAGGTGACCATACTGAATAGTTATGTAAATTAATTTACTTACCACTTCCGGCTTTTTGTCATAAGGTACCAACAGTCTTTTGGCAAAAAAAAATTACTATGTGAGACCACTTTTCATCAATGAAAGTCACGTGACCTGTGGTTGGGAGAATAGTCAAATTGCAGCCGAACTGTCAAATATTTTTAGGACTCTGGTGTATTTTAAAGACAGATTAGAAAATTGTCAAACTTTTGGGATTTAGGAAAACAGGTAAAAATCTTTGTATCTATATAAATATTATTTCTACTGACCTTTCTAACTTCCATTTTGGAAAAAATCTTTGGCAGTGTTTACATTACATGCAAACTTCCAAAAAATTACGTGACCGGAACCATGTGTGCGCTCAAAACTTATTTATACCGGAAAACGGTGAAACCACGAAAATACCCCTCCCACGAAAATACCCGACGTTGGGATACCTATACTGGCATGTGAGCAGTTCCCGTACAGAAGCAGTACCCGTATTTTTCATTTAAACGCTTGATTTTTACATGCATTCTTCAAAAATTCATTTCAAATCAAGCAGATACATAAACGAGACAAAATCTAAGTGTCAGTTCAGCAGTACGTATAAAAAGTCTCATTTTAAATCACGTTCACCTGTGCGTTGTCAAAACGTGACCTTGTTTTATCTGGGGGATTCCGTCCTTGCGCGCATGCGCAAACATACTTACACGTGAGGCATGTTAAAGGGTTTTCCACTAATACCACCTGTTTACAGATAAGAAGACAATGTGATGAAAACTTGTTTAATTATCAGAATTTTGACCAATATTACTATATAAAATAATTTTATGGCTTTGATGCGTAAAATATCATGCATACAAGCATGCCATCGCATGTGAATGCGTTGGGGGTAACGGTACCGGGTAATAGATACTAGCGTTTAGTCTACTTTCTATCTTTTGAATTACATCTATTTATCTCTTAGAAAATGGTCTGTTCAACAATTATAAATGAAATATAGGTCCGATATAATATAATTGTATAATTATAATGGGTTAAATTTTATGTACGGGAACTACTTCACTTCATACAAAATAATGGATAATTTCGGCACCCCATATGAGGCCTCATAACTAAGGGTTATTCTATGTTTAGAACATAATGGAATTTCCATGATTTGTGTGACGAGCCGAATATTGATGTGTAACATTCAAATTTTGGTGAGTGAGCGTAATAAAAAATAATGTTTAAGTAACTACGATTTTTGTACGGGAACTGCTCGCATGCCAGTATATTTCTATTTTGAAGAACTTGTTAAAAGTTTGTGTTAATTTTGAGACCCCTTTTCCAAAGTATGCTAAAATCATGCATATTTTCCCCAAGAAAAAGGCTGAGGCCCCTTCCCCAAAAATGGTGTTAATTACAAATACAATATAAAACTATTACAATAACAAAAAAAGATGTTTCTATAACTCGGTTTCAAATTTTGATCTTTCAAAATTTACTTTACAGATAACTTAAGAATTAAAAAGGTATTTTTAAATATACCATAACAGCAAGTACAGTAAAGACTGTTTACAGTGACCTTCGATGGGAGAAAAGAAAAAAGGTCACTATAGACAGGGAGTCACTGTGGACATGAGTCTCTACATAATTCGGATATATGAACATATCATACCAATATTTTGTTGAAAAGCAGGATAGTACCATACTAAGGGTTTAATTATATTTTTATTGATATTAAACATATCAAATATCTTTTATAAAAAACAAGAGAGTATTAAAATTGCATGTATAATTGGTTAAGATTATAAACTACACTATAACATTAGTATTTAAAAGTTACATATTCATTAAAATGTAATTTTATATATTGATAAATCTGTTTGTAAAAAAATGTTTAATTTCAATTTTACTAATGAGATGTTACTGTAGAGACATTTAATTTTGTATAATCAGCCTGTTTACTTTACGGAGTTCAATGTATTAATAAAACATTAGATACAAATCTTCACATAATTTCTACTGATAAGTGCTCCGAAAAAAATTAACAATCGAGGTTTCAAATATAACCACACCTTTAAGACGTTTGGCATTGTTTATCTTTACTCGCCAAAACACCGCAGCAATTATGTATATGCAGGTGTCTTTAATCATTCTTTCGACGAAAATTGATTGAATCTGTCGCCATTTTGTGTAATTGTCAACAAACAGCCACAGTGTATTAGCGTGTCACCAATTGGTCAATGCAAAGTGCCGTAGATACAATGCGCGTTCTGATTCGTCAATCGAATGAATACGTAATGAGAAAGATAAACATAGTGAATTCTTGCCTTGCAGCGTTTATTGAACTTTGTTGATGTTGACACGCGTTCTTAATTAGCGGATTAACGGTAATTGGTTGTAATTTGTAATGAAGAGGTAAACAAATTATTAACAGACCTAGCGGCGTAAATAAGTATGACGGAAAATTATAAAAATCGGGCGACTGAAGTTTGTTTAAGGCAAAGTCGCTGATCCGAAGGCAACTTCTTCGCCAAAGTCGTCACCTAGTTCAAGCCTCGCCCCCTTGCAAAAGTCGCTGTTCACGGCTCAAATACCGTAACGGGTGACTAAATCATGGTCGTTGTACGGACTAGACAGGGAGTCGCTACATACAGACCATTTATATAGTAAATACTGTTCGGCGCACATAAATATGGTCACTAAAGACAGAACGTCGCTATATGCAGGGGGTCGCTAAGACAGTCTTTACTGTATCTACTATTCCATAGCTGTAAATATGACAGTTTAACAATTTCAGTCGTACAAAAATGCACCACTAGAGATTTTTCTTGTAAATAAATAACATGATAACATGTGTTTAATTTATATATATAATTAAGTCAACAATTGTGAAAATAACACTTAACAGTTTATCAGTTTCACTCTCAGTTTTCTAAAAAGATGTAGCCAATCACAGAATATTTTATTTTGAGTTTGCAAATTTTGGAAACACTTCACGTCCGATATTCCAATACAACGGCATCTTTGTTAGTTTTCAGAAAAAAGCACAATGTTCCCATTTAACTCTTGAATTATATGAAGAGGGAGGATTAACAGCAACCATAGTTTCCCCTTCTAAATAATTTGCATTCGAAATGTTTTTTTGTTTTCTTTTATGGGAAATTTATGTCAGTGATAATAATAGTATAAATATGTGATGAATATCACATGGTCGTATTGTCATCGTCACTATTTTAATCAACTAAATCTACAAATTCATGTTTGTAAGTTGTATTTTCTTGAAAACGTATAGATCTCTAATTATCTTTTCATAAACAAGTTCAAAGAACATCAGCCAGTTGATATGAAATTAATTAAACTTGGCTTCATTTGCATATTACTGTGGACTTGGTCTACCCTTAACCCGAAAGGAGTTGACAACGCTATGATAATAGTCGTTCTCATTCATTATTTTCATCTGAGCTATTTTCCTTTCTTCAGTCTTTCAAAAAATATGTTTGTCTTTATTTCCTGGGAAATATTGTTAGTGTATTGCGATATTTACCCCCTTTATATCGGTGCATTGGGAGGTGAAATATGTATTGCATCGCGATATATTGGAAACTTATTATTTCGTTACGGTGCATACATCAAGGACACTGCAGATCGCAATGTATTGATGAATGGTTTCACCTCTACTTAATAGCATTGCTCTCCTCATTTTTACACTTTGAACTTTTTCCAGGACATAACTCTGAAACTGCAAGAGCCTCAGTATCAACAAGAAACTTAAGTAGGTAGATGGATCAAATTAAGTTAAAGTGCAGTGCACAAGAATAATAACTCTGCCTAACCTAATTTTGGAGTAATTGCCCATTTTATTTTTTACATTTTGAACTTTTTCAGGGACATAACTCTGAAATTACTACTACTATCAACAAGAAACACTTTCTTCATTGCATATTTACACAGTTTTAACTATTTCCAGCAACTAACCATATCAACATTATATCTTTATTCTGAATTTGGTAAACACTTTATATAACAGCCTTCTTCTCTGTGTACAAAACCTATTTGTGGAGCATCACCCAATTTGACCGGCTCTTGTTTTGTTATGTAAGATATTAATCATTATATGCCAGGTTTATTATATTTTCACAAATAAGAATTACAGTATGACCAAGGGAAATTATTTGGAAGGAATCATTATATACCATATTATTATATAATGGGAATATGCCAGCTATCAGAGCATCTCAGTGGTTAGCCATGAAATAGGCGAAATTATTGCTGGAAAAAAAAGACACAACAGATTCTGTTCTTTACAAATATGTGAAGAATTAGATTTAATGTTATTTTTCATAAAACTGGAAGAAGAAGCACAATACTGGCACAATATAAGAAAGTCAATTTTAGAATGTTGTCTTTTATTATTTTATTTTATAAACACAAAACATATAAGTTGAGATATTTTAAAAGCAATTTTAAATAACTCTGATTTCTTAAAGTCATTTCTAACTTACAATTTTTTAGTGTTTTTAAATGTGGTATAGTTAAATATATTTTGAATTTGTTGTAATACTGTTTTGCAGGTCAGCAATATTATAAAACAATTTTTATTGTGAAAATGGCATTTTTTCCAATTGTTAAGCTGGCATTGTGTTTGTAAAGGGGCCTGTCTTGAATTGTGAAGGGGTCATTTAATATATATTGACCCTGATTATATAGTGAAAAAAGGGCCTACAGTATGTATCCATACTTATATATCTGTGTTTTCATATCTTTTCAGCATTAACTTCTCTGCAAGAAATTTGATGTGAGACTGTAAAATGGCTGTTCAAGTTGATGTAACTCCAGTGTGTGAACTGTGTAAATCTTTATCAGATGGTAAACTTGGTCAAGCAGAAGATATTGTGTATAGTTCAGAAAACTTCTTTGACCATGACAACTTGGCTGTGTATTTTCTGATGAAGCTTTATCATAGATTTCTGACTGACTATTCACAGCACCATGGAATAGGTTTGTCTAAAGTTTGGCTGTCGGAAGACTGTCTTGTAAAAAAGACGAGGATAAAAAGTTTGAAACTTCTTCGACACTTATTAAAGGTTGGGACAAGTGCGAATTGTGTACAAGGTGAAGAAACGCCATTATTATGTGCAGTCAGTACCCATGATGAAGATATTCTGAAGGTTTTGCTTGAAAATGGCGCTGACCCAAATAAAATGACCCCAGTAAATAAAATGAATGCTGTTGCTATAGCAATAATACTTAATGATGAAACTATTCTCAGGCTCTTGTTGTCGTATGGGGCTAAAGTTAATGAGCCTTGCTGCCAGAGACTGACACCTTTACAACTTTCAATGAATAAGTCAGTGAATGTATCCAAAGTTTTGTTACAGAACGGAGCAGATGTTCAGCAGGTTATGCAGATGAGGGGATGTAATGAAGTGTTTATAACAAGTCCGCCCCTCATCCATGCCGTGGAAACGAATAATTTGTATTTAGCCTCGATTTTACTGGAGCATGGTGAAGATGTAAACCAGTGTTATGGTGAATGTACAAACTCTGCCATACATTTTGCAATTTTGCAGGGTAATTGTGATATGCTGAAACTATTGATTCAGAACGGGGCAAATTTGAACAAGAGAAATGGCCGTGGTCATACACCACTAGGTCTGGCGTTGCATAATTGTGATGAAAACAAAGATATCGCAGAAACTCTTATTACAGCAGGCTGTAGTATGACAAAAGGTAGCATTATCAATGTATTTCAGCGACACTTTCCTCCACTTCACATCGCTGCGTTTCTAGGCTCGCAGAATCATTTTGATATTTTAAAACTGCTTATCAAAACGTCGTATTTGGTTGAGAATAAATTAGAAGAGCTAACTAAGGATATGCAGCCAGAAGAAGGATTGAATAGAAAGAAAAGAAATCAGAGACCTGGATTGAGTTGTTCTGAAAGGGCTGTAGATTTGGAGAAACAGGAGCAACAAGACTTTATAAACACTCAAGCCTTAGACAAATCTACAGCTCTTTATATGGCAGTGCTAGGTGGTAACATAGATATAGTGAGATATTTAGTTAAAAATGGGGCAGATCCATATCTACACTGTTGGCATGGAAGTTTGCTACATGCGGCTGTCATGGCGAGACAGAAGGGACAAGAAGTGTTAGAATACGTTTTACAGTTTAATTTTGATTTAGATATGTTAAATGAAGATGGTAATACGTGTCTGATATTGGCGTCTAGAAATAGCACAGCGGCTGTGTGTAGTTTATTGGTGGAGAATGGAGCTCTACTGAATGCTCAGGATGCAAGGTTTGGTGAGACGGCCCTCTCGGCAAGTGTTTACTTTGGATTTGAAAGCAATGCAGAAGTGCTGATACGGTATGGGGCCAACCCAGATCTGCCGGATTTCAGGTAAGATATTATAGGTCAGAGAATTATGAGACAAAAAGGAAGAATATATCTTAGTAATCCAGTTTTAAACTAAAATTTATAGAGTAATTTCTACCTGCATGAAGCTGTCCTATTCGCTACATGTTAATGGGTGTGATAAATAGAGGTGTTTATACCTTACCAAGTGAAACATAACAACTGTTAGGTTACAGTTATCTCATTGAACAGGCTGTCCAGCGTCCCTAAAACTCCTAAAAAATCCTAATTTTTTTCAGTTTGGCTAAAATTCCTAAAAAAATGAAAAATTCAAAGGGAATTCCTAAAAAAGCCCTATTTTTTTCACTTAAATTCCTATTTTTTTTATCTTTTGTGATAAACATATCGTGAAACAACCATGTTTCAATCACAACTTAAATTCAAACAGTCAGTGGAGCTGATGTCATGTCTGACTAAATTGCATAAAGTCACAACATCATGTTGTATTTACTTCAACTCCTGCAGCAATGCCATACTTAATTAATTACTAGATGTTATCAGAAAAATAATAAGAAACTGTTTGTTTTAAATGGAACAATGAAAATTGTCCGACTTTGACTATATCAAAATAGTCACCAGTTTAAAATTGTGATAAAAAAATTTCCAAGGCAGTTACATTTTTATTGACTAGGAGTTTTACCATTTACCTCTGTCTTAGGTGTATTTAAAGCAACTATTTACATTATGAACCACTAAATTTCATCAAACTTTATGTAGGGGTCCTTATTAATAAATTCTTAATTTGTAATCAAGTTATTTTCAAGTGATGACTGTAGAACAGATCTTTGGTAAGTGATACCAGCTGGCAGATCTAGACAAGTTTCCATTGCTAAGTGGGTAAGGTAAACTGGCAGTAATGATTGGATGCTTTAACCATTTTGCTTCCCAATTAGGGTACTAAGAAGTGACACCTTCAGCTGCCCTTTTTGTACACATTAACATGTACTGAACATATGTTATAACATATAGTGTAAGATTTTTTAAAATCTGAAAAAAAATGTTGAAAATCATTGAAAACACTGACACTGTTGTGAAATTTCTACAATTTTTAGTAGCCTGATTTATCTTTAACAAATTCTTAATAGGTGTATACCCTGCTGTTTGAATTTAAGTTTTAATATTCCTGGGAATGACTTGAGTGGGTCATACTGTTTTTATTGTTTTTTTTTAAAAAAGATCAAGACTTGTTGAAAATGTACCAACCTTAAAATGAATAAATGTTGATAATAAATGCATTTATAGCTAAAATAAATCTACAGCATAATTTCCCCTTCCATTTATTATTGGCTAATCATAGCTTAACTAATTGAATATTGGTTGTTCAGGGATACTTATAACTTTGAAAATGTTTTCATTCTAGTTCTGTTTTAATGTAGTTTTCAGCTCTTTTTAAAGGCAGTTGACCAGTGAATCCATTTATTCACTGGTGACTATAGAACACTGGTAACACCTTTGCTATAACCGAACTAGAGCATTGTTTGTGAGTTAATTTGTGTCAAATATGCAAAGTTGAGCCCATATCATGGTCTTTGAGGCCATAATTTAGTTATGAAATTCCAAATTTTAGCCCTAAAATTTCTTTTATTTACCTTAAAATTCCTAATTTTAACCCTAAAATTTTTTTAAAATTGCCCTAAAATTTGCCCTAATTTTTTGTCAGAAGGTGCTGGACAACCTGCATTGAAACTACAAATTATTCCTTTGCATATCATAAAACTGTAAACAAATATGTTGATGGGGTTTGGACCGGTTTTATTTAAAAATGTAGCTTTAAAATGAACTTTAGTAAAATAATTACATGCCTATAACACCACTACATGAACGTCAGGCTATATAAAAACACAATTATTGAGTACAGTCTGCCCATATTAATTAATGTCTCTAACTGCCAAATGTTTAAACTTAATGGAAACCCATGGCAGTTAATCATTTATAAAGAATATATTTGAGCCGCATCACAACAAAACCATCGTAATGTGTTTGCGACCAGCATGGATCCAGACCAGCCTGCATATCCGTGCAGTGATCAGGATCCATGCTGTTCGCTTACATACCCTATAACTAGTAAAGAAGCTGATAGCGAACAGCATGGATCCTGATCAGACTGCACGGACGGGCAGGCTGGTCTGGATCCATGCTGGTCACAAACGCACTATGTTGGTTTTGTCAGGACGCGGCTCATTTGGATAATGATGAATTATCACACTAACAGTCATTTTTCTTAAGTATGCATGTAGAGTGTACTGAATCTTGTTGTATTTTTGATATTCAGAGATACCCATGCATTGTATTGGGCAATTTTCAACTGTCGGGAGAGAAGTTTGAAGATGCTTTTAGAAGCTGGAGCCAAATTGACAAAGTCTAACCTCGCAACTTATCCAAAAAATATAAAGGTAGAATTTCTGATGATTATGTATTGAGTTAAAGAGTAACTATACTATCACACATAAATTATATATAATATACTAGTGGAAAAAATTATGCATGTGTAAAATGTTAGCATATGGCTCAATTAAAGCTTGAAACTTAAACTGGTAAGTAAGGTATCCCATTTAGTCATTTAAACTGCTGATTTAATTAGTTGCATCCATACATTTTAACAAAAACAAAGTCATGATTTGATGATGTCATAAATGAGAGCAGATCTATGTTATTTCACAGCAAAAATAAATGTAAAAAACCC